>NW_017306993.1:86566-104981 GCF_000935625.1 Nanorana parkeri
GGGGGGGGGGGGGGGATTCTAGCTTTAATGTCACTTTAAGTCAGAAATGTTCAATATATTTTGGAAATAAGATAAATACAACAAAACTCTAAATTTTATTTCATTATACAGTATAACAGCCTGGTGTCTCAGTGTTTCTCAGAATTAGTGTGAACCAGTGAGTACATGCAAGCATGTGCTTACAATGCTCATGAAATCAAAACAAGCTCACTGATCCAGTAATCTAGCTTTTACAAAACAGCAATGTGCCCAATGTTCAGATTTAGCAGACTTTCTCTCAGTGTATGTTTCCTTATGTATATGTAGGTTTAAGGTGGCCAGAGAAGAGATGGTGGTTGGAGTCTGTCAGTGTCTCCATGATTTCACGAATAACAATCTTTTCCTGCAGCCTACATGGCAGTAAAGACATAATTAGATATGCTGCCATGATAGCCACCCGGAAAGGAAAATTAGAGTAGGTATAATAAAATTTTCCATTTTCCTGGAGCCCATATGGCAGCATAGACATCATTAGATAAGCTGCCATGATAGCCACCAGGAAAGAAAAAATACGGTTTTCTATTACTATTTTCTATGCACTTTTCAGACTAGAATTATTTTTGATAAATAACTATGCTTGTTTTCTAAAATGTACCCCAATGATCTGACTTCTCCTAATCAGCTAAGGGTTTTGTTGTCAAGGTGCTCACAGGTTAGATGTTAGGTGGGGGGCCAGGCCTTGCAGGTGTCTTTTATTTGGACAGTTAGTTCTACCAAGCAGAGCTCAGAGTGAAGCAATAGTTTCCATCAGATCTGGTGTTGTGTATTTTCCAGAACAATGCAAATGTATTGTGGCAATGCCATGGTTTAAGCTGGCTTTTCAGTTTCCGGATTGTAGTTGGAATCTGGAACTCTAAAGGTGCCCATATACCTGTCGATTATTGTATGATAATGGCCGGTGATCCCGTAATCATACGATAATCGGCAGGTGTATGGAAGGCGTGCAACCGTTTCTACTGTATGGTCGCACGTCTTTTGTCTTCCGAGCACGCTTGAAAACCTGCCGAAAATCGTAAGATTTTCGGCGGGTTAGTGGCGTGCTCGGAAGAAAAATGCCGAGCTGGTCGATGAGCGCAAGCGCACACTGCCCGCTCAGCATTGGAATCATCTGAAGCCCTCCCCGTAAGTATTATCTGCCTGTCCAAGATGGGCAGATCGTACGAGATTTTGAATTACCTTACAATCATCGCAAAACGAAAGTCGAGCATACAATAAAAGTTTTAATTGTGCGTGTTGTAGTGAGCATACAATAAAAGTTTTAATTGTGCGTGTTGTAGTGAGTTACCATGCATTTATTATTTTTTTTTTAATGAATGCACATTTATGATGTGCTCACACACATCAAGGGTCTATTGAGGACACAGAAAAAAACTTGTGTTACATGTGTTTCTATGTGCTGATAATATTAGATGCTGACCATTTCCCCTGACGCAAAACAACCATGTGTAAAACATACATTGACCTATTTCCTGCAAATACAGAAAATGCATGTTGATCCCAAAAATGCCAGAAATGCAATGTCCTTGCCACTTCCTGTGAGCTGAACTGGAACATAACACAATGTTATCTTTCTTCTGTATAATACTAATCTCTCCACATTCCCATGTACTGGCGATGAACAAAGGTAGGCATATTTGAAGTGCAGCCTGGTTGATAACCATGTCTCCGTTCATAGATACAGTGTAGCAGTTAGTGTAGCCACCCAGGGACAGGAAGTGTATGTGCAGGATCGCCAGGCGAAAAAAGAAACTGTGTGCAGCCAGCACATCTGACGAGTGTAAGCTGGCCTCACTTTAACTTGCATGGAAAATAGCAGGTAGAAACAATGAGGCCACCCAAGAACAGAAAAAAAACTGAGTAAAGTAGTGATCCAAAGGACATTTAGTATCTGCTAACAGTAGTAACTAAAGTTATTCTTTCACATCATTCAAATCAAAATTTGAAGGCAATTGGACTAATGCACAAAACTTCAGCAAATAAATTAAGAGCTTCTACTTGTAGCAATCAATCAAATGTTTAGCTTTATTTAAAAACAATGAAAGATCATTAGTTGTAATGCATATTGATTCCACTTTTCAATTTTCCTTGTAATAACATTTTGGAGGCAGGTGAACACCTAGGCGATATGTGACTGCGCGGCAATCGTGCACGATGCCGCACTGTCATGGAGTCGGCCATCACAGACGATCATGCTGTGGGTGCCATTATTTTCTAATGGCACCCCAGTTGCGCTGGGCGGATCGCGCGGTTTGCAATTGTGCAGCACCGCGCAATCCCAGATCGCTCAGGTCGGCATCGGGCCTCAATGTCATGCCTATTGATTGGCAAATAACAATAATAACTTTATAACATTCACACTTGATAAGAATGATTGCATAAACAGGGAGCAGTGGAATATTCATATAACTACTGCAAGATTCCAAACCCACCAATTTAAATAAATGTTCCTGAAGCTGTCAATACATATTGAATAATTGTCCATTCCAACTAATTGCAGATGGATCAAAGATTAGTGTCATGTTTATGGATCAAGCAGTCTCAGTAGAAAAGATTCACTGCATTGGTTGAAGAACTTTGTGTCATCATGTCTCATTAGTTGATAGCACAGATGTCTAACCATGCTTTTTCCTCTATACTTCACAGGCACACATCAGTTTATTAAGATGACTTGAACATGAATGTTAGTGTCTGAAGCTGCCAAAAATACTACTTCCAGTGGTGTAATATAATGGTGTAAATACTACTTCCATGTCTATTTTTTCTCTGAGGTCTATAAGCACAATATGTATGTAATGGTACAGTGGCTTAGTGTTCTCAATATACAATCACAAGGATCTGGGACCATTGGTTATACCTGATTGTCATGTGTCACAGACCAAAGCATACAGCCTCTTTGCTACTCTGACTTGCAGATGAAAGGTTAAAAGCTGTGTAAATTAAAAAAAAGGAGTTAAACATGCAGAGATTAAGCCCTCCAGCATCAAGGGGTTTAGATGCCTTAATCAGATTTCTAGGCTGCATTCAATGAGGGCACCCTCCATGCAGCCTGGTGCAGGTAATTATTAAACAGAACAATGCCACCAGCCAGTACACACAGGGGGGCTGGAGTCATGGAATGTACTGAGGAGGTGAGAACAGCAGCATTAACTGGATGTTTGTGGACAGAGCCTGTTGCTTCACGGTCACATACACTTTGGGATTCTTGTTTTCAAAACACTCAGAAGCACAGCTTTCCACCGCGTGAAAGCTTGTGATGTCTGTGATGCTGAAGGTGGTGTCAGTACAGTGTCATTAGCCAGTAGTTACAATGCAGTGCCAGGCAAGCTGGGTGGTATTAGAAGGCATCTGTAGATTCCTGGGGGTGTGTACAGCTGCAGGTAAGTGTTGATTTTTTTTTCCCCACAATTATAAAAAAGTTTGTCGTCAAGGTTTATTTAATAGTTAATTAACACACAGCGTAGCGTTAAATAGTAAAAACGTTCGACATACAAACGTTGGCATGCAAGAACATTTTTGTAATTTTAACTGACTTTGCATGCATCTCTTTGGTTTCTAGTAGTGATGCCCCAATACCAATACTGAGCATTTTGACGAGTACTCGTACTCGTGCAAATGTTCCAATACAGGCGCTTTAATTATGCAAATTGAAGCTGTTACCTTAAGTCCCGCACTTGCTGGGGACCTGGCAGCAGCCTTCTTGGGAATCATGCAGTGCCTCTGTTTACAGCACTTCCGCCGGCCCACACATCTCCCCTTCCTGAGACCCACCGCACACCTCCCCCTCCTGAGACCCTATGTCTGGAGGCATTGGGCTGGCACCCTGGAGCAGAGCGGCAGCACAGAGTGTGCTATGTACAGGTATAGTGTAGCAATACTGTACCGTAACTCCACAGCTACTTTTGAAATACTGCCTGCTGTTTCTGTTCTGTGCTTTATTCTGCATTACTGTATTATGTATTGCTGGGATTTGTAGTCCTCTACAGCCAGTGCCATTCTGCATTGCTGTATAATGTGTTGCTGGGATTTTTAATCCGCTGTAGCTGGTACTATTCTGCATTTCTGTATAATGTATTGCTGAGATTTGTACTCCTCCGTAGCTGGTGGTATTCTGCATTGCTGCAGGGGTGTGGAAATTTTTGAAAAAACTACTTGTCCAAGGAATAAAGCGGGGGCCGAATCTATTTGTCCTTCATGACAATCTACTTGTCCTGATCCCAAAAAATTTTTTTTTAACCAAAACCGTGTTTAGCGGTGCTAAGAAGCGCTTCTCATTGGTCAGTGCCGTCAGGTGACCGCGTTGATCAACGAGTGCTTGCAATTTGCGAGCGAAATTCAGAATACATGGAACAGGTACAGATAGTACACCCGTACTGGTGGAGGGGAAAGGACCGTTCGCCGAAAGGTAAGTATAGTGGGAGGGAGATTTGTGCGGGTAATTCCATTTCCCCAAATTACTTGGGAAAGTGAATTTACCCTTTAGGTAGCCTCCGCATGTATGGGGTTACATCTGGGTGGCAATCGCTGATAAAAAGGTACATGTACCTATTTTCACGACATGCACCGCGCAGTGTTTTCAACCGTGATTTCTGGAGGAAAACGCGCAATCTGCCTGGCACGACTGGGATGCCATTAGAAAATAATGGCACTGACAGCACGATCGGCGGTGGTGTGCGATTCCGTGACCACCCAGCCATCCGCTCGGTTTCGTGCACGATGACCGGGCAGTCACAGATCGCACACCACCGCCAATCGCGCTGGCAATGCCATTATTTTCAAATGGCACCCCAGACGTGCCAGGCAGGTTGCGGCGTTTTCCGAGCGGTAGCACACAATAGCAGGGCTAAAACAGTGAAAAAACTACTTGCCCGGCGCCCGGAACTACATGTCCCGGGCGTCGGGCGATACGAATTCCACACCCCTGTGCTGTATAATGTAGTGCATTTTTTTTTTAATCGAGTACAAGTATCGATTATTTATATTTTGGTACTCACCGATACCGAGTACCAATACTTCCGGTAGCATGGAGCCAGCTTCCCAGGCAATCAGGAAGCCGGGCAACCTGTCATTACCCGCTGCCCAGCTTCTTGTTCTTGAAGCCGCCTCCATGCTGTTTGGCCGGCTCCATGTTGATTGGCCGAGAAGCCGACATCCCAGCCAATCAGCATGGAGCCCGGCTTCCTGGCCTATCAGAAAGGCGGGGGGCAGGCCATTCTGGCTGTTTGGCCGGCTCAATGTTGATTGGCCACAAAGCCGGCTTTCCAGCCAATCGCCATAGAACCAGATTCCTGGCCAAACAGGAAGCCGGGCCGCAAGTTATTACGCTAGAAAGCCAGCTCCATGTTTCCTCGCGGCACTGCTGGTCAGAGAAAATCTCCCTCTGACCGGAAGTTCCGGTATCCAAGCATATGGGCGAGTACGATAGTATCGATATCGGTGCATCCCTAGTTTCTAGGTGAATTATTGCCTATGCAATCACATAATACACAAAAACATTTTAAGATGCCCATACTTGGGCTCATTTTAGACCTACTCAAGGCATTCAATGTGGACAGATAATTGACTGTTGAGTTATCAGATGGCAGTGATTGATGATGTGCTGCAAAAAGGGCTACATGAGTGGATGTGGTTCGTATATAATCAAATTGTACATGAACTGTGGTACGACATATTAAAGGGGTTTTCTGCTTTCATATAGCACATAGGAATCTTCTCAACATATGTACCTCTATCAAGCAAATTAAGTTTTCCTGCTTGGAGTTCTGTTATTCAGTTGTTGCCTGTCTTGGAGAGTCCTGCCAGTTATCAAGAGCATTACAATTATGAAAATACTTGTAGGTGTTTGATAACAAGAGAAATGTCAATATCATACAGCAGCTTCCAGCGTTTAGCTCATACTTAAACTTTTGGATTGTTCCGTTTGGCTATACGTGTTTTGCTGTGATGTATAACCAGATTTAGATTGATAATGTTTTATAAAAGGATCAGCTGTAGGTGAACAGAATTTGTAGGCAATTACCAGATTTGTCTGTCTTGGTGCAAAAAAACTTTGTCTACTGGATGAGATCTCTCCATAGAATTTCCTGTTGAGTAGCCATTACTTACCAAAAGTAGTGTAAGTATAATTTTCTTTTCTCAAGAGAAAGGGAAAAACTAAAGCATGCATGAATGGCCTAAAAATCTATAAAAGAGATTTCCAACCTAAGTGCACGTACATTATACTAACACTGGACATTATATGCGCTATGAAAAAAATAGAATGGTGAGTGATGAAAACTGGCCCGTAAACCGGGCAAAACTAATTGCAATGCTAGTTTTCAAGTGTTTCCTATTGAGTCTATGGGGCCAAAACGAGCTGAGGTCTGCCCCACTGTATTTTGTTCCAGCGACAGCCATTTTGCTAATGTGTACACAGGGGCCATAAGAATGAATGGGACTTTTTTGATGAAGCTTTTTGACGTGCTGAATCAGTTGCGAAAATATGCTCATTCTGAACAAGGCTATAGATAATTCCTGGATCCCACTGAGCATATTGTCGCGCCTTATTCAGCGCAAAAAAAGCACAAAAACGTTAAGTTGCGAAAATGCTGTGGCCTAGGTGTGAATCAGGCCTAAAGATAGTGGAAAATGTTTGGATAATGTTTATTGTTCTTATTTTTAACTGAAGAGTCTCTGGTAACACAGCTTACAGCAGGGATGGACATCTTGTGATAGTACAACTATTTGTAGGCCACATGTTCCAGCACGCTTTGCAATCCAGCTGTTTCCAGAAAATTCCATGTATATAAGGCAGGGGTAGGCAGCCTCAGCACACCAGCTGTGGTGAAAACTACAAATACCATTATGACTCTGCCTCTGAGTCATGCCTCTCCCTGCCAGGGTCTTGCAATGCCTCGTGGGACATGTTGTTCCACAAAAGATGGAGTGTTAAGGTCACTTAATCCCGCTTTAAGGTGTTTGCATAAAATCTGTACTAAACACCACATGTCTAATTAAAGCAAATAGCGATGGGTGGTTAGATTATTACCTGTAGATAATTTACTATGGATGCACCGATACCAGTTTTTCCGGTATCGAGTACGTCTCATTAAAGAAACCGGGTGGCATGTAATGACTCGCCAACTGGCTTCCCAATTAGCAGGAAAGCCGGCTCCATGCTCATCACCATGTGATGAGGGAGCATGGAGCCGGCTCCCTGGCTAATCAGGAAGCCAGGGGGCAGGGAGCCGGGTAATGACAATCAGGAAGCTGGGCGGCAAGTCATTACATGCTGCCTGGCTTCCTGATTGATGAGGAAGCCCACTCCATGCTCCCTCGTCAACAAGTGATGAGGGTGTATGGAAGTTCCGGTATCGGGAACATTTGGGCGAGTACGGGTACTCGGTATCGGTACAGATACCAATATCGCTGCATCCCTAGAATTTACAATTAAGGAAGAATTCCAGAATTTATTTAAAGTAACCATTGGGGCTACCCCTGCACTGCATGGGTTAAGCACTCGTTTTGGTCAAAAATGTTAGGAGCAAAAATAAAGAAGATATACTCACCTGATCCTCAGTCCTGCAGTATTGACCACTCACCCTTCTCCCCCTCCACTCCGGCTGTGTCCCTCAGCATCCTCACATCTGGACCTGTGTTAGACGTGATGACGCCCCATGTCCTTAGACTGTTGGAGCCAGTGGCGGATCCAGGGGGGGGCAACGGGGCAATTGCCCCCCCTCGAGATAGAGCCGCTCCCACCCGCGGTACCGTACCAGTGACAGGAGTACATCCCCGCACACGGCCGGGGCATACAGCTGTCAAGCTGTCACAGAGTTACCTGCGGTTCAGTGTAAAGAACCGGCACAGTACAAGTTAAATGCCGGTTTTTTTACACTGAACCGCAGTTAACTCTGTGACAGCATGACAGCTCTATGTCCCGGCCGTGTGCGAGGATCAGAGGCAGGGTTTGAAAAATCCCGAAATTTTAGGGCCATTAATCACTGATAAAACGCTTTTACTGCTCATCAAATTGGTGTTAAGCGTCGCCTGTGGGCGTATTTTGCGGGCGCATGCAATTTTAAGGCTTGACATGTTTGGTGTCTATATATATGTTTTACCAAAAATATGGGTAAGAATAAATGTTTTATAACAGAACGTAGGGAAACTTTTTTTTTTTTTACATTTACGGTACTTTTTTTATTATATAGTAAAGAAAATAACCTCCAAAAGAAAGCTCTATCTGTCCCCAAAAAATGTTAACATAAATTGCAAGGCTATAGTCCGGTCATGCTAACCGGTGACAGTGAGAGAGGAAAGGGATGGCACAGTAGCAGTAGAAGAGCCAGATGGGGGGGCTTATTTTCTGGCAGTGCCTCCCACGCCCCGAGACTAGACTCTGGATTCGCCCCTGGTTGGAGCCCTGGGGAGAAGAGGCTTCAGTGACCAGTCTAGCAGACAGGCAGGACTGAGAATCAGGTGAGTAAATCTGCTTTATTTTCATCCCTAGACCAAAACAAGCACTTGACCCTTGTCAAGTGTAAAAAAAATATATATAATAATTTACTAAGAAGCAGGTACATTTATTTGTAATTCTGATGACATGTTCCTCATTTTTTAAAATGTTATATTTTCAGTTACACTAACACACATAATAATAAGATTTCCTTCCACGAGGTACATCTCAAGTTGAAGTCAGTCACAAAAAATGTAAAAATGGTAGGGATGTCAAGGGTGGCATGCACCACTACCCCGCCCCCTCCCGGCCGCCGCCACAGGAGGTGAAAAAGCTAGGGACACCATTGGACCTAAAACATATAAGACAAAAACATGAAAACAGTATCTACCTTAAGAATGAACAAGCATATGTATGCCCTAAAATGAGCCAGCATTAGAACCCTTACTAAACACATTGTTACTTCATGAAGGTATCTGATTTATGTGATAAATGTTATAGTTTTTTTAATTTTATCTTAAAGGCCAGGATGGGAAGAATAAAGTTAACTGATGAATTGTCTGCTGAAGCTTTTGGACAAATTCTGCTTTGCTATATTTCAAAACTGATTGAGTTCAGCTAGCGCAAGTAATCATTGTGAGTGGTGAAGATAAATTGCAGAAAGCAGAACACAAGCTGGATTATGCAGGAACCCGTTATCATGGGAGTACATGGATTTACTTGATTTTGCTAATATGCTGATGATACTTCTCCCCATTTTTTCTTTAAATTGTAATCTGGCTTGCATAAACAATACTGGTTTGAGGATTTAATAAGTTATTTTTAATCATGGTTCAGCTCGACAGTTTTTATCTGATGCTTTTCTGGCATCATTAATCTACACAGCAAGTAATATGGCTGTTGTAGAGCTTGGATATAGTGTGTTACAAGTGTCTTACATTAATCACTGCAATTACCAATGTTGCTGCATGTAGCTATAACAAGGCTAACAGATTCAGGTACTAGATGTTTTGTGTTATTACTTGCATTGTCAGGTTGGCTACTATATATCCACCATCATAACTAATATTTGCTCAATTTTGGCCCAATTGGGTGACCGTTTCATGAGCCAGGCAGATGATTTCAGGCATGCACGTATACAGGTGGGTCACACAAGACAAATTGTAGAGGACAGTCAGGCACTTGCCCATACAATCACCCTCCAATGCCATGTCTTTGTCCTCCTTTTGTTCTTTTTATATTTGTTTATGTATATGTTTTTCTTGATCTGTGTATTGTTGGCTGCAGACGTCTTTGTATTGGTGTGTATATTTGTTTATCCTTTGCATATATGGGTGGATTTAGCTGTCACTCTGCTGTTTATCAGTATCCAATTGTTTGTTCTCTTTGTATATAGGTTTCCTTCTTATCTACAGTCCTTGTTGGGTTCCTTAGTGTTTTTTGCCAATTCTTCAACCATGTATACTTTAAATATCATTACATAAAACACATTATAAGCCATATTAAACATGATTATCTTAACATTTTAGAATGTTATACTATTCTGAAGCCTGGCATGCCAAAGACAATGAGAATGTCCTTTAAAATAAGAATGCTGAGGGAGGTCAGTCATGAAGGCACAATCCTTCAGTTCTCACAACATGCTCCCGTCAGTGTTCTGCAAATGCAAGGAGTGCTAATAACCCACTACATAAACTTGGGTGTGGACATTTTAAAAATTGGAGATGGCAAGGAGCAGATGCCAGTCTATCAGAAGGGAGCAACGGCAAACAGGATAGGTTCTCTAACCTGTGCAGTTGTATGTTCTTCTTTCCAGTAGACAGTTGCCAAATTCAGTGACTACCTACAGATGTTTTACAGACATGTCTTACAGACATAAGATTGTTATTTGGGTATCTGTTGTCTTATTTCTCTTATTATACAGAGCCATGGTCTGATTACACATTATTATCCCAAAAAATGTAAAGCTGGCTGTAGATGACTTGGTAAAAGCAAGCAAAGCTCATGATTCCCTGCAGTGTTTGCAGTTATGGTTCCATTTCTGAGACAGTGATAGTTTTTCTCACGAGTTTTTTTGGAAAATCTTCTAGGATGATAATTCACACTTCTATGGTTCTCCATAAAGTGCAGTTAAAAAACCTGCTGTTTGTTTATATTAGAAGGCTGTCCAGCTGCCAAAATTTGGTAAATGCTTGTTACCTTGCAAGAGGTGGGAGATAAGGAAGGGATATCATTTAACTTAATCGGCACTCGACCTCTTCTCCCTGATGCTCCAGGCTGTCATCACTGCGTCATCACGTACATTGGACTATTAGTCCTACATTGTAGGTGGACAAGGGCAGTGTGCACTGGTGGCCAGGAGCAACTTAGAGAGGACATTTCACCTGTAGAGGGAGTCTACAGGAGCAAAAAATTAAGTATTACTCATTATTCCTCTCACCCTAGACTTAATGAGCATTTAACACTTTCAGTGGGGGGAGGGAGGCGGGGGGATTGGGGGCACCCACTGTAAGGGTATTTTTTTCCAGCCCAGAGTTCAGCTTTGAGCAGCAATGGAATGGTTAATAGGATGCAAGTTGACATGTAAGTAAAAGTAGAATTTAGAGCACTGATCTCTTAATCCTGCAGTTTGAACTATGCAGACTCTTTATCTAGAGCAGGACAAAAGCTTTGGAACACAGCTTATTCACCCTGTTGCTATGTGTTGCTTTAGTAGGTGGCATTTCCTGACCATGTTCGGAAATGCGCATAGTCGGCATAACTGAGAATTCTGTAGATGGAAGGAGTCAAGTGTGTAAAGGGTCTCTGTGCAGTTTTATGGTCTGTTGAGTAGTTCTGACATTTACATAGTTAACCCCTATGTGTTATCTGAGACAAGGACATACAGCAGTGCTTCTTTCTAAATATAACCATCACAACAAAATAATTTCTTCCAGGTGATCAGATAATCAAAAATATAAGTTTAATACCACAGTGGTGAAACTGAGGGCCAGTGCACACCTGGGCGATCTGTGACCGCGGGGCCACAGAGTCGCCCATCACCGACGATTGCGCTGTGGGTGCCATTACTTTCTAATGGCACCCGAGTCGTGCCGGGCAGATCGTGTGGCTTCCTGTCGCTATTCCGCCCGTATGCAATGGGCAACCGCGCATCGCAAAAACAAGGTATATGTACCTCTTTTCTGAGATTGCCACGTGGATGTACCCCATTGAAATCAACGGGGCCATGCGACAATCGCACTTCCCGGATTGCTCAGCGCTGAACCTAGCCTGAGCCATACGGAATGTAACTTTTTGCAAATTAGGAATTATTGACTTCACCAAAAGATGTGTTAAATGAGATACCCATTATCTAAAGAAAATAACTCTATGGAGAACCATGCAGAGCTGGTTGGCCAACTAAATTCATATACATAGCCAAATATGGGGCACCTAACTTGTACAAATACACCAACAGACCTGTTTGTAAATGAATGAAGAGTAATTAGAGCACTATTACCGTACATTTAATACCAGGTTTAAAAATGTATAGTCATACTTTTATGCTTGTGTAGCGCTCACCCCCGAAGGAGCCGCTGAATGATCGCGTGTTTCTATCCCCCTACACCAATGCACCACCCAAATCGTGGATCCACAGCACACCAACACACCGTTGAACAGTTTTATAGCAGCTTTAATGTTAACACAATATATGCAGGCAACTAAGGCAATAGTAAACCCAACAATCACATGAAATAATATTTAACAGCAGGCTAAGGCACTCTGCAACTCAGTAGCTGCAGCTATCTGCTGCCAGCACTGACACGCAAGAGGCTAATTGTCCCAAACCATTCCCCTTGAATGGGGTGTATATGCCTTTAAAGTCTCCCTTTAACAATGTCCGACCCTCTCTAAACTACTGACCAGTAGTAGTGTTCTAGGCTAGCCGACGTAGTTCACAAGAGCTCTATTAGCAATCCCCAGTGTCAGCTCTGCACTGCAATCCCCACAAATCTCTGCTTCAGATCACACACAGGGTCAAGTTAACTCCTTACAGTTAGGAACAAGAATTGCTGTGATAGCACATATATGTATATTATATAGGGGCTACACTTGATAGTAAAACCTTTACTAGTTTCAGAACATGTTGCAGTTAAAAGTTTTATGTTAAAAGTATTTTGTGACAGGGTTAAATGGTAATTCTTGTTAACTTGCTGCACACATTCCTGGCAAGTTTTAGACTTGCAGAACACTTGCCTCACTAGTTCTAATTGACACTTTTTGAATTGGTAGCAAATTTGCATGGCAAGTCTACAACAAGAGTCCTAAATGTCTTAGCAAGAGCTCTGGTAAACAGAAAAACACAAGAAAGAGCGCTACTACCTGATATTGAATGGCATCTATTCATGAGAGAAGGAACAAATATATATGACTTACAGTTGGAAGTCTGCAAATGTGTCGAGGATGGTGAAACAAGGAACGGTGTACAGAGGAAGTCCAAGAACAAAATACTGCAGCACTGGATGGATGGGGGAGCGCTGTGAAGTTACCTAGCGGCACGCGTGCACGGCTGGCCAGGCCGGGCCACGGCGGCTGAGGGGGGAAGGACCGCGGCGGTTGTGGAACCGGGACCGCGAGCGGCTGTGTTGGGTGCGTGTGTAGTGGAGTCAAATCGATGGGCAAAGTAGACGCTGTGCACAGACGGGCTCGCTGTATCGTGATGACTACGCGTTTCGAGGCACAACCTCTTTGTCAAGTCTTAGGGCAAAAATGTTTGGCGGGAGGCACAGCACACTTTAAATCTGACACATGGGAGGGAAGTGGTGAGCTATTGGCCAATCATAGAACCGTGTTCAAGGAGAGGGAGGGACAGATGAATGACGGGACACGCCCCCGGGGGCGGACACAGCAAAGGCTGTGTTGATGGTGATCTAACTAGTCCCGTCATTCATCTGTCCCTCCCTCTCCTTGAACACGGTTCTATGATTGGCCAATAGCTCACCACTTCCCTCCCATGTGTCAGATTTAAAATGTGCTGTGCCTCCCGCCACACATCTTTGCCCTATGACTTGACAAAGAGGTTGTGCCTCGAAACGCGTAGTCATCACGATACAGCGAGCCCGTCTGTGCACAGCGTCTACTTTGCCCATCGATTTGACTCCACTACACACGCACCGAACACAGCCGCTCGCGGTCCCGGTTCCACAACCGCCGCGGTCCTTCCCCCCTCAGCCGCCGTGGCCCGGCCTGGCCAGCCGTGCACGCGTGCCGCTAGGTAACTTCACAGCGCTCCCTCATCCATCCAGTGCTGCAGTATTTTGTTCTTGGACTTCCTCTGTACACCGTTCCTTGTTTCACCATCCTCGACACATTTGCAGACTTCCAACTGTAAGTCATATATATTTGTTCCTTCTCTCATGAATAGATGCCATTCAATATCAGGTAGTAGCGCTCTTTCTTGTGTTTTTCTGTTTACCATTCGAATTTGCAGGGTCCTCTCCCTGCTAGTGAGAGCCTGCACACCATAATTCATAGCCCGTGTTTTTTCCAGTAACCAATTATCAGTTGTGCGCTTATGTTTTTTCGTTTTGTTAGCAAGAGCTCTGCAAGTGTACAGCACTTTTGCAAAGCACGTTGGAGACTTGCAATGCAGACTTGCTGTAATTGTGCAACAAAATTGTGATGAAAACCTTATGTTGCAGCTGACCGGGGGCTTCTGCTAGCAGAGACTTGTGGCGCAAAAATGCGCTGTTACTGCCCAAAGAAGATCCTGTACTTTTTCAGTCGTTTGGCGTTTTCCTGCTGGCATTTTGCTGCTCAGGTGTGAACAGGGGCCATTGAAAATCATGGTATTTCTTGTGTTTGGCGTCTAAAAGCGTTTTTCCAACTCCTCAAAGACGCCTAGGTGTGAACATTGGGAGAGGGCTCCCAGTGCTACACGAGGTGGAAGTTTCCATTTCCTCTCACTCTTTATACTAGTTAACTAGCAGGAAATACTACTGTATAAATGCAATCAAGTAGATGAGTTTGTTCTGAAGTTATTTTTGGACCAAATCATACTTAAATTTGTCTGCAAGAATACTAACGCCTTCCAGACCATGAACAATTTACATACTGTGGCATTGCGTGGCAATACCATGGTGATAGGTGGCCTCAAAGTCATCCAGAGTTCTCAGCCAGAGGGGCTGAGTGGCTCCAGGAAAAAGTTACTTGTACCAGGAAAGAACTGCTTTTTCCGTCCTTTCCTTGTTTTCTTGATCATAGTTGGGATCCCGGAGCCAGGAGATTTATTAAGGTGCCCATACACCTTACAATTATCTGCAGATTTTCTGTGGTCAGATGGAAAAGGTGCAACAGATTCCTCCATCTACACTTAACTGTGCGGATGGAGGAATCTCCAGCTGGGCCAAGCTTCCCTAATCTTGCTAGTTGGCCCCGCTGGCTCTCAAAACACCTGAACAATGCCTGCATCCAATCAGATTGTTCAGGTATTTAGAGAGCCAGCGGGGCTGCCCTGCAAGATACTGAAGATTAGCCCAGTGGCAGATTCCTCCATTCACACAGTTAAGTGTAGATGGAGGAATCTGTTGCAACTTTTCCATCCGACCACAGAAAATCTGCAGACAGTGGCATAAGAACCGCCATAGCGACCCAGGCAGCCGCTATGGGGCCCGGGCACAGGGGGGCCCAGCCAGGGCATCCCTCTGATGCCGTGTGGGCCGCCTGGGTCGCTATGGCATATCAGGGTGCTGGCTGTCACTGACACAGCTCCGCAGCGGCTGTGTCAGTGACAGCCAGCCGCTGCGGCAGAAGAAGCCGGTTTCACCGGTGTTCAATCGAGAGTTCTAACTCATCAAGTTCTCGGACCGCTGCAGTGAAGGAGGAGGCGGGGCCTGTCTAAGAGCAACCCCGCCTAATCTTACGTCACTGGCCAGTGACGTAAGAGGAGGCAGGCCCGTCGATAGAAGGAGGCGGGGCCCGTGGATGGAAGAGGAGGTGGGGCCCAGCCACAACGGAGGCGGACAGTGCTGACAGGTAAGGTGGGCAGCCCATCTGAGACCCTGCATAGCCCACTGTAGAGAGTCTATGGTGGGCTCTGCAGGGTCACTCTTAGGTGGGCTCTGCAAGTGGCATAACTAGCAATCATGGGGCCCCATACAAAATTTTGCTATGGGGCCTTGTGATTTCTAGTTATGCCCCTGCCTGCAGATAATTGTAAGGTGTATGGCCAGTCTTAGAGCTCTGGGTGGGACGAAATCTCCATTCCTGGGTCCATGGGTTAGTAGTGACCAGCACCTAATTGTGCACCTGTGTACAACCCTCATGAAGAGTGTGCTGGGATGTGTTCAGGGCTCAACTTGGGAGACAGGAAAACTCCACCCAGAGTGGAGTCCAGTGCAGCAGGGTGCTGCGGGTGGAAAGAACCAAATGTGCCGCATATCACAAGACTGAGACTGTCTGGAGGAACAACAGTGGCCTGAGGTCTGAGTCTGGAGCAGCGGACCTGCAAAATACAGAGCAGGGAAGCTGGATGGGCATGTGTTGCCAAAAGATGCTAAAGAACCTCTTCGAGGGTAATTGCCTTGTTTGTTGTGAACTTTGATTTAATAAAGTAAGATTTCAGCAAGTGGATGCATCCTTAACCTTCCTGGCGGTCTGATTATTTCATTTTTTTTTGCTATTTTTTTTCAGGGTTTTTTTTTTTTCTTTCGTTATTTTTACTTTTAAAATTCCCGATGGTTCCATCCCCTTGCGACGTGGACGCTCGCAAGGGAGAGAACCCGAAAGGCATCGGCCGGAGGACACAGCGCGGCTCGAGGGACAAGGTAAGTAACGTTACGCTGTAATCCCGAGTGTGGCTCGGGGTTACGGCTTATGCTACTATAAATTAACCCTGAGCCACACTCGGGATTACCGCCAAGGAGGTTAATGCGCTACTGTTTTGGAGCTAATTCTCACAGTACATTCATACGTAGCCTGAGAGACAGTGATGATTAATTTGTTTGATGATGATGATTTTTTTTAAACTGGGATCTTTAACCCTTGGAATGAAGGCCAGTCTAGATCTTGAATTTTAGCTGCCTAATTAGGTCTAAATAGTGTAAGATACTGGTGTGTTTCCTTTTCAGTGGAAGCCAACTATGTTCATAGAACCAGGTATGGCCAGTAGCAAGGGGAACATTCCCAAACCTCATGTTACACAAATTATGTCTTCAAGTGTAAATGTATGTTTAGATGAAAATAAACCATAAAATAGCATTAGACAGACATTGTACCAGTGCACTGTTCGTCCTACATGCACTGTGTTTGAATCGTCTAATGATGCTGAGGCTGCTCTCCTCCTCTCAGCACCGGTAGTAAATCATCAATGCGTGCATTGGCTGCCTCACATTTCTGTGCCACAACCCCCCCCCCGCAGTGTGAAAGGGGGCACCCAGATTCCTATAAGCCCCCCTGCCCACAGACCTTGTCCTCATCGACATGGCAAAGCAGCCTCCCAATAGTGAGGGCATGTGGCCTGGTATGGTGCAGGAGGGGGGAGAGGCACACACTTGTCCTGCTCTACCAGGCTGCTGCTCGATCAAGGGTCTGGTAAGGGATTTTAGGGGGGACCACATGCTTTTTTTGGCATTGGGTCCCCCCTAAAATTCCTACAAGACCTAAAGGGTCTGCTATGAATTTGGGGATACCACCTCCTCCTGCCAACTCCTTTTGTACTGCTTGTATTTATAATTCCACTGACTAACACAGCGGCATTTAATCATCCAACTAACACCAACGGCATTTTTTTCTTCCAGTGACTCTACCAATGCAGAGAGATTTTTTTCTCACACTGATGCTGGGGCATTTCATCATTTGCCACTGTTAGCAATATTATGTGGATAGAAGGACTGTGACATATGTTTGCAGTGTTCACAGTGAATAAGCACAGGTTCTGTTCAATCATCTCCCTTTAAGCCACTCCCATTCTTATGTGCAATCATGCCATGTGCAGCACTGAACTTGTTTATTTTATTATCCTAGTCATGCTCACATTTTGTCACACTCTTTTGTAAAGCCAGGCAGATTGCCCTTATAGGTATTATTAAAATTTACATATTGTTTATACTGCATTAAATGTTGATAAAGATGAGACTAGTTCAGAGGAGTCCAACTCTGGAACACAGGTCAGGCCCAGTGCATGAAAAAAACACTCCCTTTGCTTTTTCACTTATTTACATTTATGGGCTTACTGCAGAACTCCGCTAAATACATTTGTAAAGCACACCACTTTGTTTTATAAATGTGCATTTTGAAATGTTTTGAAATGAAACTAGACAGACCACTTATTCAGGGGTTCTGCTTTGTCACCTAGGTGTTTCTGTAGTCTATCATGCTATTTTGTGTCATAAAACTGCTTTTTTATTAATGTTATGGCTCTCTTTAGAACAATATTTTTGATAGTTTTTGAAAGTACACAGGGGTATTTTCACTCTGTGCCCTACTTTGTCCTTTTGGCTAATTTGGCCAGACAGCCATTACCCATTCAACAAACTCATCCACTGACACTGTCCACTATCAACTTGGTTTACTTCTGCTATCCTGTGGACTTCTATACTGCTCCTGCTCCTTTCTGTCCCCCCATAGCACTTCTATGGTTTAAATGGAAGCCTTCACACAATATTCATGGATAACTATAACCTGATGACCAGTATGGGCTTTTAAAACATTATCTATGGATAATTTGGGTTACCATTTTTTATTTTGATGATCCAACTCTGCGTTTCTCAGACCAACAGTCCCCTTCAGAAGTATGTTGATAATAATTTGGGGTATTTCCCTTCACTGTATATGGTAGACATCACCGCTATTGTGGAATGTGGGTTGCAAATGGGTGCAAGGTCCCACTATTTTGGGACTTAGAAGGGGTAAATGTCTTCTTTTTTGGTGGCTGGAGTGCATCTTCCTTCTCCAATTGCCCCCCCC
>NW_017306993.1:105000-117895 GCF_000935625.1 Nanorana parkeri
ACAGTGATTTGTCCCAGTTCTGTTTATTTATGAGCCAGGAGGAAATTATTGCATCTAATTCAGTGCTACTTTAATGTTTATAATAAGTTAACTCTTTTGTATATGGTCAAGTGGATTTTAAAGATGTTCTATATAATAAATATTTAATTTAACTGATTTAGGCAGTCTCTGTACCTTTTTAAAAATCATTTTTTTTTCTTTCTTCTGCTTGGCTTATTTAATATGTTTGGGATGTTGGTACAAAAGATACCATATAATATAGAATTGTGAGGTCCATATATACATTTTTCTCCAGTTTCTATTAGTCAATTGGGGGATGTACTGCAGGACTGAAACTATTTTGTAGAAAGATTATGCAGAGTTATGCAGACCACATAGAAAGGTAAATATGAAGCTACATTTCATGCTACTATGACCTATTGCAAACTTAAGGTTGATCCAAGGTCTTTTATTACATCTTAAGTGTATATTGACTTAAAATCCAATAAGCGTGTTTCCAATTGCTGATGGATGTCATTCTTCATTATCTATCTTTTAAGGGAAAAGAGATCCAATGAATTGATTTCTTAACACAGAGTGAATAGTATTCCATTTTTAACATGCCTAAAATGATGACACAATGTATTCCAAATTATATCACAGTACATAAATATAAGGAATTACTTTGGTATCACCAAACAAGGTTTATGGTGAATATACTGCGGATGATTGTACAGTGGGCATGCAGCAATATTTTCATTGGAATAGTTTATGGAAGCTTGTACCACATCACTGGTGTTCCTCAGAAGGTTCGCTCGGGCTTAGTCATAGAGATGTGGGCAGACAAGGGTTGGCTGTGCTTCAAGTTGGTATAAGATCAAGATAAGATCAAGAGGGTATAAAGCACAGCCTACCCTGGTCCGACCTCATCTCTACGACTAATCCTGTGATTGGGTAAAACAGGTCAAGGGACATATGACCTCATATTGGAATGGGGACCTGCTCCCAGTGGCAAGCACCCAGTCCACTCCCTGAGCCTTGCAGGAGTAGTGCTTCTTTTATTTGTTCTCCGTGCACAAATACAGGTTATGCTACAGAGCGTCTTTCAACCAATATAACCACCCTCTTTTCTGAGGAAAAAGAGGATATCATTTTCAGGAAAATGGAAAAAGAAGAAAAAGGTCAATTCTGGGAAAGCGGAAGTTCTAAAATTAATATGGATACTATTTGAAATCTTAACTGTGAAACCTCTTTATTTAAATACAGCTGCATGTAGTAAGTCAGTAAAACTTTATAATTTGCCTATAAATTATTGTTCCCAGATTTGTTGTTGTACTTTCATGGTGATTTCCCTTTTATTTATATATTGTATCATTGATCTTTTAAAATACCAGCCATTTGTTCTGCCTTAAGGTACATATTCAGTTACAAGACAAAGAAATAATTGAATTATATTTGATTTGAAGCATATGTAAAGCTAGTATTTTTGTATGCAATTGGTGCCGAGGGGTATGATTAGAGCTAGTGCCAAAATTTGACAATGAAGGTGTTGAGTACTGAGGTTGCAAAACTTATTTTGGCCTTGAGGTTAATCTCGGAACACAGCTTTCTCTCAGATGTATGATCATGTAGAGGTTCACATTCAGGAGGGTTACATGTGCCATATTTATTAACTACATAGATTTAAAAAGTTGTTTGTTTTTTTTCTGTCTTCCCTGGATAACTGTGCCTGTCAGATCTTGCATACTGTCATGATTCCAAGGATGTGAGCCCACAAGCATCCAGGTTGAAATAGATGTATGAAATAGACCAAGCTCTCCTCCCCGCTCTGCCCACTTTGCATCCTGTGACAGTGAGTCAGGATAGATCACTAATCGCTTACTGCTTGTACCCACTAGTAAGCGATTAGTGATCGCTGACTGCTTGTAAATAATTGAGGACATAGTTTGTTTGCTGTGTCCCCAATTACGAATGAATGGGAAGTGCTATACTTCCTGTTTATTCATAATTGTGGATATAATATCTCCACAAGTTATGAATGAACAGGAACACTCAGTATAGAGGATTCCTTTTCATTTTAACAGGGGCTGCAGAAAAAGAGATTGAGGACTTTGTGTCCTCATCTCTTGTTCTATTTTAAAGAGAAATATAAGGTATCTGTTTAGACCCCTGGTATTTCCCCAGAGCCCCAGACAGTAAAGTTAAAAAATAAAAATATTTATTTTAAAAAATTAAATTAAAAAAATTTAACGTTTCGAAAATTAATACAAATCCAATATTTTTTTTAAAATGAAAAAGGTTAGAAACATTTTTTTTCCGGTTTCAGCCTGCATTTTATTTTTTTTCGGTTTAGGTTTCGGTTTTAAAATTTTAATTTTGGTGCACCTCTATACATTAGTTTTACATTTTGTTTAGTCTTTTTCTTCTTTATTTCCACCTGGAGATTTGGCTAGTAACACACTTCCTGTCAAATGGTGACTCCACTCTATGATGGAGCAACAGAGCCACCCTTGGACAGCAACATTGTCAACCTGTGGAGAGGGTGGTGTTAAATGCAATAGTAGATTTAGGGCCCGTTCACATCAGTTGCAGTGCATTCTGGCCCGATTCTGTCCGGAACACACTGCATCGGGACTGGACGGGGCGTGACGGGCGATTGAAGTGAATGGCACTGTAACCACGCCCTCTGGCCGCAATGCGATCGCCCGCACGGGATAGCAAGGCAGATTGTGCCTGCGGTCTGGTCCAGGGCGGTGCGAACAAAATGCTGCAAGCACTATTTTGATCGCACTGCACTGAACCGGACCGCAGGCACAATGTGCCTTGCGATCCTGTGCAATGTGATGCAGTGCGTTTGGGCCAGAACGCACTGCAAATGGTGTGAACGGGCCCTTAGATAGAGTTGACTGACAAATTAAATCCAAACTCCAATTAACACTTCAGAAGTTACAGAAGCTGTTTTTTTTCTTTTTGAAACAAAGGTTTTACATAAATGAATAAAAGCTGAGCATTATAAGCATTCCTGTCAGTGTTAAATGGTTTGTCCCAACCCTGTGTCAGCCACTTTTGCTGGACTGCTTGGAATGTTAAAAGATCGCCAATGTGAAAATAAAGCAAAAAAGAAAACATAATGCAGCTTACCAATTCATAGATGTGTGGTGGCTGCATTAAATAAATATTTGCTTTTGGGTGTAGATACACTTTAATTATTAGGTGCTGG
This sequence comes from Nanorana parkeri, assembly GCF_000935625.1. Classification (NCBI taxonomy): domain Eukaryota; kingdom Metazoa; phylum Chordata; class Amphibia; order Anura; family Dicroglossidae; genus Nanorana; species Nanorana parkeri. Next base: position 108,200 of record NW_017306993.1, read on the forward strand.
GGGTTTATTATGCAGTGCTGGAGGTTTATTATTTTGCAGTGCTGGGGTGAGTTATTGTTGTTCAATGCTGGAAGTATATTATTGTGCAGTGCTGGGGGGTTATTATTGTACAGTGCTGGAGGTTTATTTTTGCTGGCCCTGACACTTGCTGGGGGGTTTAATTGCTGACCCTAAAGGGGCTTATTTCACTTCCACAATCTAGTCACAAGGGTGTACCCCGGGACCTTTTTTATCTAAACATAGATGGAAAAGTGACATACACTCACTTTAGGCCACGCCCACAAGTGTGTAGCATCATTAGCCTCCTTGCTTACACTCCCAACTACACCCCTACAAAAATTGTCTGGAGCCACCCCTGGTTTGCATACAGCTTCGAGCAGTGATCAAGAGAAAGAGAAAATACTAAAAGAAGGGGGGAAGCTAACCCTTTTTAAGCAGTTACAGCAGCAGATTTTTTTTACTTTTGGAATAAATGTTTTACATAAATGTAGAAAAGCTGATCATTGTAAGCATCCCTGTCAGTGTTAAATGGTGTAACAGCAGATGGAAGTTTATGGATTCCATAGTCACAAGGAAGGCAGACCTGATGTGGAACCCATCTGCCCACCCACCAAAATCCTTGGTCGCAGTGCCTGTCTGTGTGATAGGTGCAGTTGATGGGCAGGGAGCTTAGTAATTATTTTTTTTATGGAGTGTCTGACAGACGGATGCCAGAATTGTATATGAATGTCTTTTATGAATTCCAGGCATGTCATTTGTAAACCCTAGAGGAACTTTCTTTCCCACTGTTGGCATTAAATTACTTACAGTTATTTCTTTTCATGAATTTATTTTCCAATTTTGCAAAGTGCAAAAAAAAAAAACCTTTCCAAGGAAGGAGTGCTTGTGCTGTTGGTCAAATCTGCAGGATAAACTTTTTAATTTCAGTGTATGCATAGAAAATTGAAGCCATATGTTTATTTCTTCTACCTCCTGTAATTCATTTGTGCCTTGTTTTCACTGAAATCTGAAGAGAAAGTGTGGCTCCCTTCACTAAAGAAGAGGTCTGTGAAAAAGAAGGAATTAGTAAATATACTCCTTTATAGAAGTTGCTACCTTTCTCAATGCGCCTTGTACTCTTAATTCTCTTTCTAAAAGAGATTTATGGTGAGACCATTTCAATTCTGAAAAAGATGAAATCACTGATTTCAGTTTTGTTAATGTTCTGTTCTTTTGCATGCATCCAAATGAAAAAATAAAGAATCCAAACGTTTTGAATTTTTGATTGCACTCAAAATTTTTTCCAAATCTCATTCTGAATGAATTTATGTTGTTAAGCACACTCCCCATGTTGAGGGCATGTGACCAGGTATGGTGCAGGTAGGGGGAGGGACGCACACTCACCCCTCTTTTCCTGCTCTGCCAGGCTGCTGCTCCGATCAAGCTTCTTGTAATGGATTTTAGGTGGGACCCCACACTTTTTTTGGGGTCCTTCCTAAAAAAGATGAAGATTTGCTAAACAGGATTCAACAGTTTTACACGTCTGGTATCCAGTAGATAGAACACTTAAATAGTTTTATGTTGCATGTGTGTGGGTGGGGCTAAAGTCTGGCTGTTTTATAGAGGGAATCCCACTGCATGATACTGCAAACAAAGCAACTTTAAGTGTCGGATGTGCGGCAGCGGAAAATATTATTTACAAAAGTGAAGAAAACTGTTTTCTTATAGGCATGTAAGGCACAGTTTTACAGTACAGACCATAAAAGATACAAATTGCAGCTTTATCAACTGGCACTGCAGTTATCCTCTCTTCAGGCACAGATGTGTTATACAAGGCACATGATGATTACTTGCCAGAGGCTGGTGTCCAGTAGCAGGTTACACAGATGCAGCAGTAAGGGTTTAGCAGAGAGATATATTGAGTCCGATGGTCTTTTCTCACAAACACAGCAGAGAAGCTGATTCTGTAACATGCAACACGGGGGTCTTCCAAATGATTTAGACCTTCTAGGCAGAACTCCTGAGGACCCCTGTTCTGTCCCTGCAGGCTGGAACACTATCAGTGTGTAAGGCCTAACTTTCCCTCACAAGCTGGGCATCTATCCCTTTCTATCTCCACATATATACTGCCCAAAATGGTGGCTGGGCTCTGTTAATATATCGGAGCCAACACAAAATTGCAGACCAAATCTCAAGAGAATTTGCACCCTACATGATAATTATCCAAAATGGCTGCTGGAGACAACTACAGAGGACAGCTTAACAGGTTTTCACAGAACAGTAAGAAACATAAACAATAATCTGCATACAACATAACATTTCTGCATGAGATGGTGAATATCTTACAATCACTGACCCACTTCTCCTCCAAATTCCGCTAGGCTGTCCTGACACCGTTAACTGCATGTGAAGGGACTACATACATTTTCCCCCACTTAAGGAATGCAGTCCTTGGCATTCACCTACATAAAGGCAATTAAAACTGAGCAATAATGTAACAAGCAAAAAAAACAGTCAACACAACAGTTTAGGTAACATAATCAGAATACTTGACAAGTTTTAGTCCCCTGGTAGTGCGCCGGGTAAGTGAGGCACTGGATCTTGCAACTGTCCATCTCCATCAGAGGAAACCGGGCACAGTTCCTCCTCCACAATAGGATCAGTAGGTGATGCATAGAGGGGCCAATCTTCTACGTAGGCAAGAGAGTTGTTGTCAGTATAGATATCCACTCGTCCACCTACTAAAAACTTTCTGGTGATGGCCTAGACTACCACTAACAGCTTGAGTTTAAAAGAACTGTAGTTGGCTGGATTACATTCTGTAGTGCGTAAGCTCTGACTTGCATATGCAATCCCTTGTTCAGTCCCATCTTGCTCCTGAGCAAGCACAGCCCCCAAGCCTTGGAGACTGCCATATGTGTACACCCGGAAGGGTTTACGATAGCCTACGCCAATTCTTTGACCCGGGGCAGTGGGTAAGCATCTCGAGTACAGGCGTTCAATCTGCTATAGTCAACACAAAAACTTAAGTTTCCATCTTTCTTTCGCACAAGAACTATGGGTGCAGCCCAGGCACTGCGGCTCTTTCAAATCACCCTTTCTTGCAGCATACTGTGTAATAGGTCTTTAACTTCTTGACAAAGAGTTGGGAGTATATTACGATACCTTTCACGGATGGGAGCAGTGTCCCCAGTGTGGATTGGGTGATCCAAAGAATTAGTACAGCCATAGTCTTCAGGGCCCTGACAGAATGTGATCATATGTTTGTGAACTAACTGTTGTAGGTTAGTTAGTTAGTTAATTGACCAGGAGTTATGTCTTGTACTGGAAGTATGAGTTGTTGTGCTAATAATTGCGAAAGGTAGGAGTCCTCTGAGTAAGGCAGGATTGCAAAGAAGCACAAGCAACTTCCACACCAGGGCAAGGATCTGTGATGCAGCCTTTTGGTACTGTATACAAATCTGCAATTACCAAGTCACTGGGCACTTGGATAGGGGTGGACCCCAGGTTAACAAGTTGAACTAATACTTGTCCCTGCTGGACAACAGACAGAGTCCTGGCTATTAACCATTCACCTTTTATTTCTAGATTGCGTTGTGGTTCTACTGATGATGGGTAGTGAGGCTGATGACCCCAACTTTCTCTCTGTGTTTGAACCACCACCCCAAACCATGCAAGGGCCTGCACATAGACCTCCGTGGATGTGCAGGTGACCCCTACTACCGGAATAGGCAGGTTATAAGCAGCTTTCAGATTAAGCCAGGAGGGGTCTTGAGTTGGAGTCTGGCCAAAAAGTTGCTGGTAGAAGTAATAGGCCACGGTAGTGACTTATGATCCAGTGTCCACCAGACAGCTTGCTGATTGTCCATTGAAAGTCAGTTACCACTGGGCAGGCAGATATAATTGTAGGATCACATTGAGTTAATGCTTCTCATGAGTCGCCCCTACACCACAGGAACCTCTATTGTAAAAGATGGTATTGGGGAGGCCTCTGTCCTCCCTCTCTCACAGTTCCAGGAAATGTGACCTATCTGTCCGCACTGTCAGCACTTGCAAGCCTCATCTGGATCTCTTCGGAGGAGGTTGCTTATAGTACTAGGTCGGGTAGACCCTCTCTGGACAGTGGATGTTGACTGCCTGAGGGAAGTCACAGAATTAGCTAGGTATTTCATGATTCTTTATAGCAAGGACAGCTCATTAGCCGTAAATGATGAGGGACATGGATCCTTGTACTCTGACAACCGCCTGACCCCTTGAGTGACGGCAACCTGGCTTCTGGCAATAGCCTGTTCATGTTTCAACTCTTCCTGTTCTCTTTCAATTGTCTCTTGCAGGATGATGGCGAATTTCACTGTGTCATCAGCCCTCACTCGATCCCTTAAGGCTCTATTTAATGACCGGACCGGACACCAAAGAGGAACTGGTCCCGGATAAGTTGATCAGGGTTAGATACTCCTGTTCCGGCAGGTGACATGTTTTCCTCCAGCCGGCACCAGATGACCTGCAGGGCCACAGCATATTGAGGGATAGTCTCTTGCTCATGCTGACTCCGGGTATAGAATCTCCTCCGGAGTTCAGCTATAGGGGAACTCTGACCATGCAAGCTATCCAGGTGATCCACAATAGCTGCTCTGCTGTCTCCTTCCTTTCCTTTTCTGGCAGAACCATCACAGCCCGACGTGCTTCGCCTTCTAGTGAATTAACAATATGCAATGTTTTCTGCAGGTATTTGAAACAAGCGAGCCGAGCTGTCCAATCTCTCTACCCAGTCTACCAGGGAGATATTTGTTTCATTAAATTTAGGGACCAGTGCCAAAGCTGCTCCATAAGGTGCCATGAATAACCCTCTAGCCACTCTCGCCGCTGTGGATGACGGTTCTGAAATCCTGCTGACTACGCCAAAATGTAGACAGGGGTAAAGTGTGGCTGTTTTACAGAGGAAATCACACTGCATGGTACTGCAAACAAAGTAACTTTAATTGCTGGAATAAGCGGCAGTGGAAAATATTATGTATAAAAGAGAACAGTTTTCTTATACGCATATAAGGCACAGGTTCACAGTACATCCATAAAACTGCATGTGAGGGGACTACCTATATGTGTTTCTGCTAAGCACTTTTGTGAGTATAACAAATTATTTTAAAATACAGTTTTATTGAAGAGTGTGCAGTGTGCTTTCTATTTGTAGTGGTTTGTAAGGGTTCCTAGTCTGGAGAGAGCTGCAAGGCCATGGATGTCACTAATGATTCTCATGGGATCACTTGAATAAACTTTGGAGATAAGTATTTTAGTAGCAGGATTGTATCCCTTTCACCACTTGAGCGCCAACAGTTTGTATTTGTCTGCATTCTGCATATGATTGAGATGTCTTTCCATCATCATGGTGCTGACAGTTTCTTTAACGACACAGGATTATGACCAGATTTAAGTTTTCAAGCAAAAATGTGTTAACAGGTCCCTAAATGTTAAAAGAGTAAATGAGGGATAAAGCATTTAAGTGTTCACAAGAAGGCCATGTACGCACGGGCCTGTTTTTTGTTTTTGTTTTTTTTTACAGCAAGTTTTTACAAAGCATTTGAAAAACTTACAGCCAGCATCAAATAGTTTTCTTGAAAACGTAAAGCAACATTCACCTTTTCTGCCTATCAGCTATAACTTTGCCTAGCTACCTATAATTGCCTATCACCAATGCAATCAGATCACCTTTACTGATAGAAGTGAATTAAGGAGTAATATCAAAAAAAAAAAAGTAACCCTTCATTTAGCAGTGTCAGTTAACTTGATGATAATTATTTTGCTTGCCTACCTAGTTTTAACATTGTGTTGTAAGGGAATGTAGACCTTTTATTTGGTACACTTTTTAAATACATTTATGTCTTATGTTTTTATTATAAAATGTAAAACGAACAAAACCTTTTTTTATACAATTTACATATTTTAATTATTTTTTTACTATTTGTAATTCACTTTTGTAGCTGCAGCCTGCAGGCTTGCTTATTCATGTACGAGGGACAATTACATAGTTTGATTTGAAAACATAAATTCTACATCCCTGTCAGGACACTATTTGCAAGGAGTTTGCATGTTCTCCCTTTGCTTGCGTGGGTTTCCTCCGGTTAATCCGGTCTCCTCTCACACTTCAAACACATGTGGGAAGGTTAATAGGCTCCTCTCTAAATTGTCCTTGTATGTATGCATGTGAGGGACTAATGTGAATGTACTCTATGTAAGGCACTGCGTTAATTGTCAGCTCTATGTAAATACTCTTGGTATTGTTTCTTTATACAATTCTGACTCGTCACTACTGATTTCTCTCATTAGCTTTACTACCATTAGTATCTAAAAAATGACTTACATTTAACCTGTAAGCTTACCTCACTTTGTGATTTGGCCCTAAATCCATAGAAGATGTGTCTTTTTAGTTGTCTGTCTACATGCTTGCTTTCTCTTCAGAGGTCTTGGGTATCCCAAAAACATAGGTGCTGATTTACATAGTGTATACTTTATTCATTGTTAAGAGGTTTTACAGAGGTACAGCAGTTTGCACAACATGAAAGTATTCAAGACAAGTGCTGCATGCAGAAAAAATTGTGGTAGTTAGGGGTACAATTGAGAAGAAACAGGTTAAATGGTATCAGGCACTAGTATACTAAGAAAGACACAGCACTTGATATGGTTTTCATCTTGCTCGATTAGGTACATAGTACCCCCAGGGGTTTCTGAAGTTATTTTGGCTAATGTTTCACTGTCGGAAGGTAAATCGAGTGCTACAAAGATTCTTGGGTTATCTACTACCTATATAAAATATGGAGTGGAGAGAGAAGGATTGGCTAAAGATAGAAGAAGAGATGAAGTGGATTAGAAAGAGGAACATGGAAGGGCAGAAGGAAGAACGGATTTTGAACATGAATAGCCGTGGTGGGAATAGTGGAATAATAGGCAATGGGGCATTGAGGAAGCAGGGAGAAAAGAAGGAATGAAAGGGAATCTGTGGGGCACCGCCGGGGGAAGGTGGCTTGTTAGTTTGCTTGTGAGGTTAATTAAGAGCGAGAGAAAAGAGCAGTTTAGGTTCATGTGGCAGTTGTATACGAACCAAGGAGACCATATTTTGAGTAATTTAGTGTGAGTATCACAGCACCATTATTTTCTGCTTTACCTCCATAAAGTTCATGGTTGCTTACTTCCACGATCTGGCTAGCATTTGTGGGGTGGCAGGAGAAATTACATTTACCAATTTCCTTTCAAGTCTGGAAAGGTTTAAAATTGGTCTGTGTAGCATGGTTTGCCAGGAATTGCAGGCTTATTTTCAACATAACACATTAACAACTCATGTGCTATGGGTGAATTTACCAATGAGAACGGACTTTGTGTTCTAGAATGTTGGTTGAGCATTTTACTACAGTTGTCCATGCTTTGTCCCATTTTTTTATATCTAGGAACTCTCCCAGATTGTCTTCCCACTTGAACATGTATGGTAATGTTGGGTTGTGCATCGGAGAGAAAAAGGCTGTGTATAGTGAAAACACTAGTCCCTTTGAGTGGAGATGATTTAAGCAGCAATCCTCAAAAGGTTATAAGACATGCCTGTGTAATTGTATCCCAGTGTTCTCTAAGATATTGGGAATATACTATAAGGCCAAGGGGGCCAGGGGAAGAAATAAGAGGTTATGGTGGATACCCAATAGTGGAAGATAAGGTGATATTATAAAGTGCTGAAATATTTCACGTAATCCCATTGTCTCAGGGAATGTTGTAAACATAGGTTCTACTTTATTCAAATATGGATCATATAACCTGTAGTTGATTTTTTGCTCACATCCTCCCATCCCCTGCACAAAAGTTGTGGTCAAATTCTAAATAATATAGCACCCAACTCTGTGTTGGGCCACTTTTACTAAAGTTCCAGGTTTGAGTGGCATTATACCAGTGTGCGTAATCAAATTGGAAATATAACACAATAACAACAGGACTGTGACCCCAAGTCTCTGCCTCTTATTATTTGTGGCGTGTGTATGTGTATTGGGGGAAGGAGGTAAAAGTGCAGGTGTAATAGCGGAAGTTAGGATTAGAGGTCTATTATTAGGGCTATTGTTCTCTACATTTGTGGTAAGGCTGGATTAACACAAACCTGCATGTGTTGAAAGTTGAAATCTGTTTTCATTGTTATGGGTTTATTTTAGTCTCCCAAAATGGCAAAATGTTTACTGCAAAACAACAAATTGGTGTGAATTGGTCCTATTGAAAACCATTATTTTTTTTGTCCATTTTACTACATTTGAAAATGAAGCAAAATGATTGGCAATATGTTTTACTGTATGTGAATTTTACTGTATGTCCAGTGTTTCTTCCTATGGATTTATGAGACTCAAAGTGGTTTTGACTGGGACCTCCAAGGTGTACTGTATGTTGGAGAACAAAGTTCAGGAGTAGGTTGCCCATAAACACTAATAGGGTGGTAGGATGCACATGACCCAACTGCCCTCAGGCATCTCTGCCTATGAAGGCATCCATAAACATGTACATTTTGTCTTAGATTTGTGCTAAGCCCATGAGGAGAAGAATGGGAAAACATGCAAAGCCATCTTGTGCTGATGTATTTAGAAAAAACAATTACAGTGGGGGTTGGTAATGTGTAGTGGAGTGTATCACTTGCCCCCTCACATTGCTGGCCTTAATTAGATAATTACTTCTGTAAGTTGGATCTGTCCGTTAAAGGTTCTACCCTACCTCACTTGCTGAGAAGCTCTTCTTTTTGTCATGTGACATTTATTAATTTATTAGATTGAGGGTGCTCTGCAATGACTCCTGACCATAGCACCTTCAAAAAAAGGGGAGTAAATCACATACCCCTTACTTAAAGAAGAAAACCACTGATAGTAGTCAGTGAGGCAGCACAACATAGAATCATGTGACAGGAAGCTATAGAGCCCCCCTTCCATGCCAGAAGCCCTTTAAGAAGTATGATAAATTTGGCTTTTAACAAACAGAATGCAGAATAAGGTAAACGGAGTGGGTTTTCTGACTTTAGAATAGCTGAAATGTTCCATAAATATCATTGGTAGTTCAGGTAATCTAGAGTTGTTCTAAGCAATCTACCTAGGGCCCATAACCTATTGTATATACATGTATATTAAATATATATTCACTAACTACTTTTTTTTCCAGTAATCATTCGGGGCCTACTGCAGTCTTAATCATTAGTAGGGAAGGGTGAATCTGCCTGGGTTTGGCTCTTAGGGGGTTAGTTAAATCCTATCTGAAATTCATGAAATCTGAATCCTATTGAAGCCTATAGGGGCAAATCTTGATGCTAAATGTCGACTAACAGGTAAGCTCTTGTAAACAAAGGGCACAGGGAGCTGGGCACTGACATGAGGGATATTTAACATAGTATAGAAAAAAAAATGTTTTATCGTACAATGCAGAGAAGTTCCTTTCTTTCCTTATTTGCTACTTTGAAGGTGACGTGGAAAAGCAGAAATCCTTTAAACTGCATGCTTGGAAGATGTCATAAAGCTGTATGCGATGTTACAGAAAGTACAGTAAGAAACAACATCAGTGGCACTGTTCTGGCATCACATATTTTGGATGTGTAATTGACTACTTTTACATTTAGCTTCATCCCAACAGTCCTTTTTAGGACCTTACCTTTTTGTGTGTACAGTATCAACTGTAGTTTTTGGGGCTTTTTTTAAGTAAAAAAATGGGTTCGGCTTT
>NW_017306993.1:117910-130960 GCF_000935625.1 Nanorana parkeri
GGGGGGGGGGGGGTATTTTATTTTAATTTTGCAAGGGCCTTTTTTTATTTCTTAGTGCATAGCATACACTTGCTGACACAGGCAAAACCTCCCTTTGTTTGAAGCACATCACTGCATACTTGTGTGATTAAGTAGTGTGCACCAAAGCACCAAATATTTATTCTCCCTATTGCCATAGCTGCCATTACATTTGGGCTATACCATGTATTTGAAATCAGGCAGGCCTTAAGTGAGAGGCATAGGTTCTGTATGCAGAACTAGTAGGGGGTAAACAAGGTTTGCAAAACAGTGGTCGGACTGCATCATTTCCTCTTGCAAAATGACCTAGCTATATAACCACAGCACATGCAGGAGTTAGTTGAGAGGCTGACAAAGCCTTCTTTTTTCTCATCCTACATGAAGAGCACCCAGTTGTCTGCCACTGTGTCTAATGTGCAGTTTTTATTCCTCCTCTTTTTTGCTAATCTCGCCATACCCCTGCAACCTGGAAATGAAGAGTCAGTGGAATGTTTTGATTAAAAGATCTCTGACTTGCTGCAGGAGGATGATCTTGGTCATGTGCAATCATTCCTCCATTTACATATTGAGGATGAGGAAGATAGCTCCTTGACCATAAAGGGAGGCAACATAAGGAAGGGAGCAGCAAGAGTCAGTGATGTTTTTGCAGCTGAAGCTTACTGCAAAGTAGCCTGTAGCCCCACAGTTAAAGGCCACTGCTATCTACAGGGCTGGTCCACAGAGCTCTGCAGTGTGAGCCTTTTTTTAAATGTATTTCTTGCTTACAGCACCATTATGGTAAGCAGCTTCTACCTGCAGAATATCAGCCATGGTAAAATTATCAGCTATTTAGGTACCATATCTATGAGGATACACATGAGCAAAAAGGTTGTACTCCTTTTCATTCCTGACTTTCCACCTCCCCAGAAACATCCTTTTGCTGCATCCATCACAACATTTGCAGCCTCTATTAACATAGCGGGAAATATCACAAGGAATTTCAGAAGTTAAGTGGCAAAAAATGTCCTGGGACCCACGCTGAGAGGGTCAAGCAAAAGCTTGAACCTCTGCAGAATTCTCCAACACCCAATGAAATTGCTGACAATAGAAACCTGCCTTGTGTTTACCCATTTTGGCCTATTTTACAAGTATATTTGATATACTACACAAATTTTTACTGTAGAAAATTAGTGTAGTATATCAAATATACTTGTAAAATACTTGTTTGTTTTCACACTGTTCTACCTGGATACGTTAATCTACCACCTTGTATAAAGAACCCACTTAACAGAAAAAAATAGCTAAGGTGTTGACATTTAAAGAGATGGCACTTACAATACATCAGACAATTATTAACCCCAGCACTGCACTTCAAAGAACTCATTTGAAAAAGCAGATGTAATCCCAACCAATACAATGTTATACTGTATAAGCTTTAACATGATATCACTTGCAATGCCTATTTTTAGTTTAATTGCTAGCTTTTATTAAAAGTAACAGCTAGTATTACTGATATAAAAGTCTTTGCTTGGGCATTTTGTGTTATGGGGTAACAACGCTCTCCCCTGTCTTCTACAATCTCTTTCCTGTAAATCAAACTGACACATGCTCTCACAAAGGAAACTATAGGCTCCTGTGCTGATGCACATTGCCCAGACATGTTCCACTGTTGTCACCATTTAACAAAAAAAAGGTTCTGTGAAAAAAACGAATGCAGCCAGGCACAATTAGGAAAAAATACTCCGTGAAAAAATACATGCAGCCTGTTATCACTAGTGATGCACCGATACCAGTTTTTCAGTATCAAATATGAGTACCGATAATTATTTGTCGGTACTCGCCAATGCCGAGTACCGATAACGGAACTTCTGCTAGCATGAAGCTGGCTTCCCGGGCAATCAAGCAGCCGGGCGGTGTTTGGCAGGCTCTATGCTGATTGGCCTGGAAGCCGTCGGCTCCATGTTCCTCAAGGCACTGCATTAAGATGTAACAGGATGGAAAAAAAGGATGATAATAATATAATGAGGGGGCTGGCTTATCAAAAAAAAAAACCTTATTGGTCCTTTTAAGCCAGCTAACCTAAGTGCAGAGACCAGGCAGTGCATTATGATTAGGGATGCACCGATACCGATACTAGTATCGATATCGGTGCCGATACCGAGTATTTGGGCGAATACTCGCCCAAATGCTCCGATGCCTAGCCCGATACTTACTGTATCAGGAAGCTGGGCAGCACGTCATTACACGCTGCCCGGGCGGTTTCCTGATTGGCCAGGAAGCGGCTCCATGCTCTCTCGTCACTTGTGATGAGAGAGCAAGGAGCAGCCGGCAAGCTGGCGTCATGCTCCCTTGTCATCTCATGACGAGGGAGCATGGAGCCGACCTCCCAGCTTCCATGATTGGCCAGCAAGACAACTCCAGCTGGGTACCAGAGGAAGGCCGCTCCTGGCTGGAGAGGCCCCGGGGGTGAAAGGCTGGACATGCTGAGGTGAGAGGGGACAGACTTTCTTACTAATCGGAAAGCCGGGTGGTGAGTCTTTACACGCTTCCCGGCTAATCAGGATAGCCAGGTGGCGAGTCATTACACGCCACCTGGTTCCTGAATGGGACTTCCGGTACTCTGTAATTAGTATCGGCGAGTACCGAAAAAAATTATCGGTAATTGGTATCGGCTAGTACCAGAAAAAAAATTATCGGTTCTTGATACCAAAATACCGGTATCTGTGCATCGCTAACTATCATTACAAAGTATTCCATCTGGCAAATTTTCACTGGCCGGGACCGTGAACTTCGAACAAGGATTGAGCAGGGTTTGGCTCAATCCTTTATTTACAGAGGTTCCCGAACCACATCCCTAACCATTAGAGGTCCACTGCAGTTTATGATGTTACATTCTGATATTTCAGTAGGTATGAAATCTAATAGTCATTTAGATGAGCGATCATTTATCCTCATCTGGCTGTCATCCACATTGTGGTTAAACATACCCTTAGAATGTGTAATAAATTACAGCCTATCATAATTAAAAGCCAATTTGGGCTTGACATGCTTCAGTTCATTTAACAGTACAATTTATAAATTCTGTCATAAAAGTGAAAATGTAAAGGGTGAATGACAAAGAATACATTACACGCATAAGATATAAAATAATTAGAGCGCACAAGGAAACCTGTTAATTCCTGCAGGATTCTAACCTACTTAAGTTGCTGGGAGGAAAAACAATATAATGCCATCATCGCTTCATTGTCTTTAGAGCTGTGCTGTTAATTGTAGAGTGATGAGAGAAATCTCATTAGCAAAGTGTGAATTGTTTAGTGCAGCCTTTGCCCTGCAGTAGAAATACATGTGAAGACATCTATAGTAATACAAATAAAGAATGTCTAGTACTTATATTCTTAGGTAAATTTTGTAAATGGACCAAATCTTAACCTCCTGACAATCTTAAATATATTTTATCTATACAAGTGTCAGAACTAGAACATTGTTAGTGGGTATTTTACATAAGGCTACAGTACCTTGTGTTTGTATGGAAAAATCTGGATGTTCATGAAAGAGGTTACGTGGTCAACACAAAAATCACCTGGACGCATGTGATACTTTAAAGCAGATCTAAACACTACCTGGATGACATTAAGTTTACTAAGGCACCATGAACCATAGACCATAGACATTTTTTCCTAACATTTTTTTTAACAATTTTTATTGGGTTTTTTAATCTTTTTTTTTTCAAATTTGTATTTATGAAGATGGCTGTCAAGAAGATCAATGCAGGGTGAATGGTACTGGTTTTCAACAAAATTGCATCAAGAAAGCAAGCTTCTGCTGATAGTCAAAGTTAAAATATGATAGAAGAGAACAGATCAGTTGCACATTATCTATTTGTTAACAACACGGGCTATGTCATACATAAATCCCGTGGTTGCTATCTGACAGCACCCCATGAAGCTCGCATCTGGGTGTGCATGGTTCCTTTGATCTTTTTGCATTTGCATGTACACTTTCTCCTTTAATCTTTATACTCACTTTAGAATCTTTCCTATGCACTATTTGAGCAAACCCCGATATTAGGGGTATACAGGTAGGTAATTATCATCACAAGGTAGCTGCATATGCAGAGGATTTACTTTTTTGTTTATCCTCAATGGAGATTTCGGTTCCGAATCTTCTAGCTGAATTTCAAATATATGGGAAACTCTCAAATTTTCATATAAATGGTCAGAAATCAGAGGCACTCACCCTTTCTCATGTGGTCTGTCAAAGGCTAAGATCACAATTCTCATTTCAATGGTCTTTTATTTCTATAAAATATCTGTGCACTCAATTGCCCCGTGATCTATCACAGGTTTTTTCACTTAACTTTTCACCTTTCTTACACAAGCTGAGATCGGATTTACATGGATGGTCCCACTTAGCGTTCTCTTGGATGGGTAAAAATATGAGTACCGATAATTATTTGTCGGTACTCGCCAATGCCGAGTACCGATAACGGAACTTCTGCTAGCATGAAGCTGGCTTCCCGGGCAATCAAGCAGCCGGGCGGTGTTTGGCAGGCTCTATGCTGATTGGCCTCGAAGCCGTCGGCTCCATGTTCCTCAAGGCACTGCATTAAGATGTAACAGGATGGAAAAAAAGGATGATAATAATATAATGAGGGGGCTGGCTTATCAAAAAAAAAAACCTTATTGGTCCTTTTAAGCCAGCTAACCTAAGTGCAGAGACCAGGCAGTGCATTATGATTAGGGATGCACCGATACCGATACTAGTATCGATATCGGTGCCGATACCGAGTATTTGGGCGAATACTCGCCCAAATGCTCCGATGCCTAGCCCGATACTTACTGTATCAGGAAGCTGGGCAGCACGTCATTACACGCTGCCCGGGCGGTTTCCTGATTGGCCAGGAAGCGGCTCCATGCTCTCTCGTCACTTGTGATGAGAGAGCAAGGAGCAGGCCAATCAGGAAGCCGGGCAGCGTGTAATGACGCGCTGCCCGGCTTCCTGATTGGCCGGCAAGCTGGCGTCATGCTCCCTTGTCATCTCATGACGAGGGAGCATGGAGCCGACCTCCCAGCTTCCATGATTGGCCAGCAAGACAACTCCAGCTGGGTACCAGAGGAAGGCCGCTCCTGGCTGGAGAGGCCCCGGGGGTGAAAGGCTGGACATGCTGAGGTGAGAGGGGACAGACTTTCTTACTAATCGGAAAGCCGGGTGGTGAGTCTTTACACGCTTCCCGGCTAATCAGGATAGCCAGGTGGCGAGTCATTACACGCCACCTGGTTCCTGAATGGGACTTCCGGTACTCTGTAATTAGTATCGGCGAGTACCGAAAAAAATTATCGGTAATTGGTATCGGCTAGTACCAGAAAAAAAATTATCGGTTCTTGATACCAAAATACCGGTATCTGTGCATCGCTAACTATCATTACAAAGTATTCCATCTGGCAAATTTTCACTGGCCGGGACCGTGAACTTCGAACAAGGATTGAGCAGGGTTTGGCTCAATCCTTTATTTACAGAGGTTCCCGAACCACATCCCTAACCATTAGAGGTCCACTGCAGTTTATGATGTTACATTCTGATATTTCAGTAGGTATGAAATCTAATAGTCATTTAGATGAGCGATCATTTATCCTCATCTGGCTGTCATCCACATTGTGGTTAAACATACCCTTAGAATGTGTAATAAATTACAGCCTATCATAATTAAAAGCCAATTTGGGCTTGACATGCTTCAGTTCATTTAACAGTACAATTTATAAATTCTGTCATAAAAGTGAAAATGTAAAGGGTGAATGACAAAGAATACATTACACGCATAAGATATAAAATAATTAGAGCGCACAAGGAAACCTGTTAATTCCTGCAGGATTCTAACCTACTTAAGTTGCTGGGAGGAAAAACAATATAATGCCATCATCGCTTCATTGTCTTTAGAGCTGTGCTGTTAATTGTAGAGTGATGAGAGAAATCTCATTAGCAAAGTGTGAATTGTTTAGTGCAGCCTTTGCCCTGCAGTAGAAATACATGTGAAGACATCTATAGTAATACAAATAAAGAATGTCTAGTACTTATATTCTTAGGTAAATTTTGTAAATGGACCAAATCTTAACCTCCTGACAATCTTAAATATATTTTATCTATACAAGTGTCAGAACTAGAACATTGTTAGTGGGTATTTTACATAAGGCTACAGTACCTTGTGTTTGTATGGAAAAATCTGGATGTTCATGAAAGAGGTTACGTGGTCAACACAAAAATCACCTGGACGCATGTGATACTTTAAAGCAGATCTAAACACTACCTGGATGACATTAAGTTTACTAAGGCACCATGAACCATAGACCATAGACATTTTTTCCTAACATTTTTTTTAACAATTTTTATTGGGTTTTTTAATCTTTTTTTTTTCAAATTTGTATTTATGAAGATGGCTGTCAAGAAGATCAATGCAGGGTGAATGGTACTGGTTTTCAACAAAATTGCATCAAGAAAGCAAGCTTCTGCTGATAGTCAAAGTTAAAATATGATAGAAGAGAACAGATCAGTTGCACATTATCTATTTGTTAACAACACGGGCTATGTCATACATAAATCCCGTGGTTGCTATCTGACAGCACCCCATGAAGCTCGCATCTGGGTGTGCATGGTTCCTTTGATCTTTTTGCATTTGCATGTACACTTTCTCCTTTAATCTTTATACTCACTTTAGAATCTTTCCTATGCACTATTTGAGCAAACCCCGATATTAGGGGTATACAGGTAGGTAATTATCATCACAAGGTAGCTGCATATGCAGAGGATTTACTTTTTTGTTTATCCTCAATGGAGATTTCGGTTCCGAATCTTCTAGCTGAATTTCAAATATATGGGAAACTCTCAAATTTTCATATAAATGGTCAGAAATCAGAGGCACTCACCCTTTCTCATGTGGTCTGTCAAAGGCTAAGATCACAATTCTCATTTCAATGGTCTTTTATTTCTATAAAATATCTGTGCACTCAATTGCCCCGTGATCTATCACAGGTTTTTTCACTTAACTTTTCACCTTTCTTACACAAGCTGAGATCGGATTTACATGGATGGTCCCACTTAGCGTTCTCTTGGATGGGTAGATGTAACTTAGTCAAACAGAATACTCTTCCAAGACTGCTGTTTCTTTTGCAGGACTATTCCTCATTTTTTACATCGGTGCAATATCGCTTATTTCTGTGTGGGCCTCAAAACCAGCACGGATTTGGCAGACAGACTTGCAGAGACCTAAGGAATGTGAAGGCATGGCGCGCCCAGATATTTTTTTGTAGTATCAGCCCATACATTTATCCCAAATGTTGGATTGATGTATGCATTCTGACTTGATTATGGGTTTAATTAGAACAATTTTTTTCTAAAGACCGTTTGAGTTCTCTGCCATGGTGTCCCGGTTCCATGCTTTGGGAGATAAAACTCCATCCAACTATAGGCCCCACCTATCGAATTGCTCAAGTTACGTTTCAATCAAAACGGCTTTCAATTTCTCCTTCTCCCTTGTTTCCAATTATTGGAAACCACTTATTTGTACCTGGTTACCAGGATCTGGTCTTTATGGGCTTAAGACAGCAAATTAAACATCAGGCTCAATGGCCATCGCTGATAGATGAGCGGACCCAATACTCGCCCCCTTAGGTTACTGGAGACTGTGACAACTATGCCATTTCTTTTCATCATTCCCACCCTCCTCGAGATTTACTGGATCTCTCACTATGTGTCAGGAGGTCAGGGATGTCACCTCCCCACGAGACCAAAGAGTACGGCGTAGGGTACAAACCTCCCTTCCGCCTGGCAGACCCATGGGCGCCCCGGCAGCTACTGCACGTGCGCAGTACACAGGCTGCGCGCGCAACGCCCATGCGCCTTTTTAGGCATCGGATGTGGGCCTTGCTGGGGGAGGTTCCACACACATCTTTCGCTTGCCATTGGCCTTCGGGAAGGGAAGCCTCCTGGTCGCCTCGGAGACCAGGGGGCGGACTCATATTCCCTGGCTATAAAAACATGGTCAGAGCCCTGGCTCAGTGCTGAGTTATTCCACCTTCTGGTGTGACATACGAAGCTTCCTATGTGCCTTACTACTGGTTCAGTGAACTTCCTGCTGACTACCCGTGTACCGACCTTGGACTGGCCACCGTCTCTGACCCTTTGCCTCCCGCCTCGACCTCGGATCTTGCACGACTACTCCTTTGGATTAACCCTTGGTACCTCGCTTTCGGATCTCCCAGGCTGCTTCCTGCCAGTGGGTTCCCTCCTCGCTGCTTCCCTACAATCGCACCTGTCAGCGCTTGACACTATCTTTGAGCAAGAATGTACAGACCCTGGGCAGCTGCGCCGGGCCCTTTCTTTTTGTTATAAACGTGTAGTGCTCACCCCCGAAGGAGCCGCTGATTATGAATTGAGGTTCTCCTACCTGTTTGTTCCAGCCACCGGTCCACTTTTTTCAGCAACAGCACACTGACACTCACGGACAGAATGGACTCAAGTCTTAGGGTCTTTTTGTAGATCTATTTGCAAAGGTCATTTGCAAATAGGATTTGAGGTCTGTAGGATGCCATGACGGATTCTTCAGAGGACTGCTTTCCTAGCAACCGGTAAGGCCCATAGCAACGGGATCCGGTCAGAGTGACCAATGTTTTCTTCTAGAACACTGCGAACAGCCAGAATGGTCCAGTAACTTATAGGAAATGGGTAGCTATCTCTGGGCTCAGGTAAGAACCGTTGGCTTCTTCTAGAACAGGTACCTGGAATAGGGTGAGGGATCTCTCTTGTGGGTCCCAGACAGACGCTCTTACCAGCTCCTCTGCGGTACCCCTCAACAAGAAGACTCTACCTCCGGCCCAGCTCCCATCAAGTATTTTCCTCTTCAGTATCTGGAATCTCTGTGCCCTCAGCATCTGCAACTGCCAAGGAGCACTCCAGAGTAGTAGTAGTATCCTCTTAGAACAAGGCACCCAACACCTGCCACGTGTATGGGGCCCAAGCAAAGTTCCTATGGTGTCCTAGGGCTCTAGGCCCCCAGCACTTGCCATGTGCTGAGGACCAGGCCCTTTCCATCTGCATCACAGAGACCTCCTAGGGAGAGGCCCCCAGGGGGAAGAGAGCGCTGCACAGTGTCCCCAGACCTTTTATTAGCTGCCCTCAGCCATAACTCTGAGTCATCCTACTCAGGGATTGGTCAGGGTCAGGTGCATGGTCATAGTCTGAGGATGGATCCTCCCTCACTGTATGCCAAGGCTCCCTTTTCCTCAGCAACAGGAGGAGCAATCAATCCAGAAGTCTCAGGGACACCCACAGAATGCAGAGCTCTGAACAATCAGTATCTAGACCGGTTACAATCCAGATATTCACTAGATTTAGTAGTGACATTTTAGAGGGTGCTACAAACTGTTGTTAGAGCCTGATGTAGCGCGGCCATTGGAGTTTGTATGTAGGTGGGAGCGGGACCTGGAGGTCTTGTTTTCTCTGAAGGATCGATCCAGAATCTTTCAGCTTACATGGAAATCCTCTAGACCCTTCTTTTTTGCTGCTTCATCATAATCTTTTTTTCTTTTAAGGGTTACAGACATTTGATCATTTATATGGTGAATGCCACCCCAGCTTGTATCCCTGCTTTTTGGAAGAGTGCTCACTCTCCCTCAATCATATTTCAGTTGTATAAAATGAATGATGTTAAACGGAAGATATTCCCAGCTCGATAAAAGAAACTTCTATTATGTTTAGGAGGACATGGTTCTCTTGGGATGATTTTATGTTCTCGGAGGAATATTGTGCCTATATGAACAACTAATTAATATTCTTTGGTTATATTGATTAATATTGAGTCATTTTTAGGATTGGGTCTCTTTTTGAGTGTTTTTTTATTTATTTCTCTTCTCCCTATCTTTTTCCTGTTGCCCTGTTAATTGGACAGTAATTGTCCTTGTTGATATTATGTAGTATAGGTTATATGAGGGTTTTTAGTTTATTCTTTTTTGTCTCACTAATGTTTTTGTAATGGATACATATGTGTATTGTTTTGTGTTTGTGACCGATTAATGTTGTCTTTTTTTTCCTTCTTTTTATAACTTTTAAAAATTATTAAATAATGCTTTAAAAAAAAGTGGCTTTGCATCTCATTGCAGCTTATCTCCTACAGTTTTTTTTAAGCCACTTTCCGTCCACTTGAAGTTGCCCCACCTGGGGTTGCATTTCATTGTTCGAGTCCAGCGTACTTATAGTGATAGTGGAGGATCATATCACGCAATGTGTGCTGGCATGACCACTTTAAGCCTCCATGAGAGGCTTGTGTGAAAGGCTGACAATGCAGTGCAGGGTATGGAGAAGCCTGTAACCTCCTTCCATTGAGCAGTGCTTGGGTCTAGAGATCCATCACTAGGACCAGGCAGTGTTGCATGTTGTAGGAGCTAACGTTTCTGCAATTATGTGCACCGGGCGCCGCATCAGAGGGGGGTTGCCGCTGGCAGGACAAGTGGAGAATCCAGGGGGAAACTACTTAAAAACAAGCTGCAGCAGCTGCGATCACTCTTACAGCTCCCCCTTCTATAGTAGCTGAAGAGGGCGGAAGCTGCAGAGGGCCGAGGAGGAGAAAAGCCAGTGGTACGGCTGCCTTTCTATTGCCCGCTTCAGTGTTTGGGCTCCACGGTGGCCATCTGCAGCTTCCTCCACCCACTTCAGCTGCTATAGGCTGGGAGGGAGACTGCAGCACCACCATTGGCTGGCTAAGAGCAGGAAGGCGGGCCCTGAAGTCAGGGGACAAGGACGCTGCTAGAGGGTTCACATGAGAAAGTGAGGCAACATCACTGATCACCCCTCCTGATCCACCATGGAGGTGAGTCTTGAAATCACTTCATTTATGTCTCTACTCCATGACAGATTATAAGGGGCACCACCGGGAATATAGAAGCAAGCCCAGTGTTGGCTCCTATTAACAAAGCGGCACTGGAGAATGAGGCGACTGGAAGGCTCACCTCTGTGGTGGATCAGGAGTCGCAGCACCGCCGTTTGGATGGAGAACTCGTCCCCCGGGGGCGGCAACTCTGAGTCTTTGCCCAAGGTGTCAGAGTGTCTAGCTTCCCCTCTAGGCTTTGACACACCAGCAAACACTGGATATTTTGGTCACTGCAGTAAAGGAAGTAGCAGCAGAGGGTCACTGGAGAGGTCAGTATTAGTGGGTCAGGGGGAGACAGTTGAGTCAAATGAAGCTTGCACATCTATCCGTATAGTGGCTGGTGAAGCAAGCGTAAAATACAGCCCTAAGATTTTCACTTTTTAGTCCGAAGAGGATGGGGATAGGTGTTGTAATGTGGTTAAACATAACTTAATCATAATAAG
This sequence comes from Nanorana parkeri, assembly GCF_000935625.1. Lineage (NCBI taxonomy): Eukaryota > Metazoa > Chordata > Amphibia > Anura > Dicroglossidae > Nanorana > Nanorana parkeri. Next base: position 129,266 of record NW_017306993.1, read on the forward strand.
AACAGTACATTAGAGACATGATTTAATTAACAATAGTATAATCAAACTCTCTATTTTTACAATAAAATTACAAGAGGAGATTCAGTCAATGTAATAAATACCAAATATGTTAAATTGTGTGTGGCCATGTAACAGCAAAAAAACTACTATGCCCAAAATTGTCAGTAGACAATGCTGTAAAAATCCTTTTTCTCATCAATATCGAGTTATCCATAAATGATGGCCCTAGATGACCCCTTATGCTTCCTCTGCACTCAACCCAAGGAGATTGGTCACAATTCTGACCCGTGAAAGTAATTAACTGTGCAATCACCCTGAGCACTTCTGCTACAAATCTATGAGCTTGTTTACATCCTGCTATACTGGTGTGCTGTTGTAGTTATAACAGCAGTAATAGGGTTAACATAGGACTGAAGTCAAAAATGTTTCTTTTTAATTTAATAAAGTAAAAAAAAAGTTATGAACTGTTCCCCATTGGGAATAGAGACAACAATACAAACCTGACAGAATTTCAAAATTTTCCCTTATCCAAAAAACATTTTTGGCTTGGGTTCCAACTGAATATTTCTACTTTATATGTAACACTATCCTTTTCTATTTTTCAATAATAAATGCAATATAAATATCAATAAACCACAGTGTCGCTCCAGTTCGATTCACGCTTGCCCAAAACACTGAAGTGCTCACACAGCTCATCACTGGTAATACTATGCAAAAAATACTGCCTCCAAACCAGTGAGGCAGACAGGGCTGGACTGCCAATCAGGCATGCCAGGCACTCGCCTGGTAGGCTGAGGCAAGCTGGGCCACACAGAATCAGGCAGTAGTGGCTGCCTTATTAGGCAAATTAGGCAGCCACGAGGCCCCAAAAGCAGCCACTTAATTAGAGAGCTGCCCAGTGGAGGAAGGATCTAGTGGGATATACTATATACTGTAACTAGGTAAAAAATAAAAGATCTGATGGAGAGAAAGCCCTCTATAAAGTTTTATTTTTTTAAGATGCAGTATTAGTATAGTGTCAATGTGACTGAGAATAAAAAAGGGAAGCACTTTCTGTTGTGCAAAGTGGGGGCAAAATTGAATGAAGTACCCACATTAAAGAATGGAAATAAATGAGTCAATGGTACACAACAGTCATGACAAATGTTTGGGGGACCTGTAGAAATGACCAGCATCTTACAATTAAGCAATTTCCATAATCTTAGAAAATTGAAGCACCTTTTGAAGCTCCACCTTCAACATTTTAAAACGCTGGTCTAAAAATACCTCAAATAAATGTGTTTATACTCACAGATTGGCATTATTCATTCACTCATTTTTAAGACATAGGGACTGCCAAATACATGTAGTAAGTTTGCTCTAATAAAACTATCCATTAATGACATGCAGCAAAGCCTGCACTTGGCCATAAACAGTTGCAAATTACTTGGGCTTTATGTGACATGAAGAAACTGAAACTTCAAAAAGATTCTTGAATATATTAGAGTGCCTGAGTTGCTTAATTCCTCATTAATCTCTGTGTTAGCCACTCACTGAACATCAAAGCATTAATGCAAGCGCTTGGACCAAACCTGTATTATAGCCTTTCACCCCTCCAGATTCTGAGTGTACTTAACCCTGGCTAAAATTGCTTGTGGATTTAATGGTAAAGGGGTTAGGTTGTAGTGTGCTCTGAGGTCACAGATTACTAGTGAG
>NW_017306993.1:131001-149660 GCF_000935625.1 Nanorana parkeri
GCTATTTAAAACACATAACCAAAAGTTATCTATCAGCATCTCTGTACTTTAATATAACCTATTAATTAAGCATGTAAGGGGAATGGCAGGTGACCTCTCAAGGCCAAGCCCAGAAGATGGCATAAGTGAAGTATGAGAACACTCTAACGTAACTGTTTTAGAATAGTAACATCTTCTGACATTTTCTCAGTCTCAGTACAGTTCACACTTACATTGCAGGAGACGACATCAGTAACGGTGCATAATTAGCCAGTGTCCCAACTTTCTCTACAATGCTTAATGGGCTCTTGGAGCGGGGTGTCAGGGTCTAGGCTTCAGTCCCTGCAAACATCATCTGGCATTACCAACTGATGTCTACATGACTCTAGATGTCTTTTAGGGCCTTTTGTTCACTTCATTTTTTTGATTGAATTTGCATTCCCATACAAATCTATAAGAATGTAAAACTCGCTTGAAGCAGGTCAATTTCAGATCAGTAGGAGCTCCTATCATGAAATGCTAAATTATCTCAGCAGCTTGTGTAGAGCTACCCCCGCAGGAGCCACTCGTTGTAAGGGGTTTTTCTGTCCCCCTGCACCAATGTACCGCCCAATGGTGGATCCACAGCACACCAACACACCTTTAATGAGCTTTGTAAAGGATTTAATGGTTGACCAATGCAGAGTAATACTATTAACCTCCCTGGCGGTATTCCCGAGTCTGGCTCGGGGTTAATTTTCAATACCAGGAGCGGTAACTCGGGAATACACAAAGTGTCACTTACCTTGTCCCTGCCAGCCCGCAGCATCCTCTGCTGTACGCGGCCCGAAAACGAAACTAAAAGTCAGATGCCGGCATCTGACTTTTAGTTTTGTTTTCTGGCGTCACAGCCGGCGGGAAATTCAAAAGTGAAAAGTTGCAAGAATACAGAATACAATGTAATCTGCTATGATTACACTTATGTATCAAACTATTTGACTTCAATTTTGTCCCTAGAGCTTTGTCCAGTGCCCTGCCTGACACTTTTTCACAATTATAAATATTTCGTGTTTCAAATGTTATCATACCTGGGATGTCTACTGGACTCTTGTTTGGACAGATTTAGGTGAGTTATTCCTAAGATTTACTAAGAATTACAGGCCTACAATATAAAACAACAAATTTCCATGAAAAACAATGTACCGCTTTGGGATGCTAAAATCCTGAATAATCATACCGCCAGGGAGGTTAATGGTTTACCAGTCACATACAATGCAATAAATGACAGGCTATGGCACTCTGACAGTCAGTAACCGCGGCTGTCTATTGCCTATGCAGAAACCAATGATGCCAGACTGTCTCAGGGGTAAGTCTTGAGACAGAGAAATTCAACAGATATCTCTCCTAGGAAGTATCACACCCCCTCTAGACTACTGGCCAGTAGTAATGTCCTAGGCTAGCCAACGTTGGGGCCCATACTGTGTAGCAGATGCATAAAGGTACATTGTCACATTGGCCCAAAGGCCTCTCACCACTCCCCAGGTTATCTTGGAAAGGAGATGTCTTTCAACAGCAGATGGAAGTCCCTCTTCCGACAGAACAACACTTAAGAGAAAGAAGAAGTCATCTATGGACTCCTGGAACACTTACCCGCTCATCTAAGGTCATCAGGGTCTCAGATACGATCACTGCTGGCTCCGTTCACTTCTGCTCCCTCAGCCGGGCTGACCGGGTCACTCCAGTGGCTGGATCGTCCGCACGTCCAGGCCGCAATATCCTCGCCGCTGCCGCGTCCCTAGGCCTCAATCCAGGCGCTCAGTCACCGTCTCTTCCGTCTCTACAGCACCGCGTTACAGAGTCCGGGTGTCCCTGTGTCAGAGATGACCACACACCTCTATTACAAGCAGTCTTAACGCACACTCTGTCACATCGATCCGAACACATTAGATCCCGATCCCAGACTGCCCGCTCAGTAGCTGCAACCCATAGTCCTCCTGTCTCCTCTTCCACAGTCTTTTCACTCAGATATCCATATCCCAACGTACTACAATCCCCACAGTTCTCCACCCCTCTTCACACACACAGAGTCAATTAACTCTTCACAGTTAGAATTCACATCTCTATAGTAGCACATACATATAAGTATATAATGGCTACACTTGTTAAACTGATGTCAAGCTAATGCCATCAACACAAGTTAAAAGCCCATCAACACCAGGTCAATGCTAAAGCCTGATGAATGGACCCTGTGCGGTCCCGAAAGCGCTTGTTGGTTCAATAAATGAAGCTTTTACTATCCTAAAAGGACTGGTGTGCGGTGACATTTCTACAATTTGGCTGACATTCGCCACGCCATCCGCAGTCACTGCAAGCACCCCCCACTACAAGGGACATATCGGTAAGGAGTGCGACAAGGATAGTACTTATTGAGGGATTAATTAACTGCTGTGCACATGCTTGGGAGTTATGTCATCTAGAGCAAGCCAACCAAAATGGCTGTAGATGCCAAACATGAAAGCAGACCAAGTAAAAATGGATGCACTGACAAGGAAGCTTGCATTGCTGGAGAAGAGGCACATATAGGGGAATTCAGTTCCACTTTAAACACACTTTTATAGCATCACTGAATCAATGAGACACCCAGATATGTCCCTTCAGGTTGCTTAATTTTTACTGAATATCAAATATTGCTTCACAACCAGCTCTTGCTGAAACAATTGGAACATAGCCAGTGTCTGTTCAGGGCAACCTTTGTTCTGTAAACACTAGTCTGAAAAAAGACTTTGTGTATTTGATCACAAAGGAAATTTTGGGGGGACATGGACCCTGCCCTGTGCACCCCCAGAAGAAGAACTCCACTTGTTGCTTAAGTGGCAGGCTTAGTTTACAGTCCTCACAGTACCGATTTAATGTAAGTTTTCCACTAATCATAGAAAAGGACCTCCATTACACACTCTGGTTGAAGAAAAGGGGACAAAAAGCTGTGCACCCGTCACAAGAACACATTTGTACCGTGCTATACATGTGCTTGTGGTGACAGTAGTGTGACTGCAAATAAAACAATTCCTTAACCAAATCCTGAAAGGACAGTTCTACTTATATTCTGAATTCATACCTGTGTGAATGTGTACACATACTGCAGTCTCGATTAAATACAATAGCATACCACCATTGCATAACCCTTACAATGCAGACCAGGGTATAACATTAAAACACACTGCATTTTAATGGTACCCTAGAGACAAATGTACATTTAAACCTTGCAGTGGAAGGGTACCTTTTGACATTTCCCCTAAGTTTAGCTTTAAAAATACTTTTTCCATTCTGTTTTGTTGTAAAGTTATATTAGTCCTGTTGAATGTGCCGCTTTTTTTTATTCTACAGTGCTAATTGGTGTTGGGATTGAAACTCTGCAAAAGGGACAATTTCCAAGTCTGGCCTATTATTTACTGTAAGTATTTAGTGTGTACAGTACCATGCAATATGTCTGAATTATGCAGTATTTGTAATTTTATACATATTTTCAAAGTATAATTGGTTTGTTAATTTAGTTGAATACCTCATTTAACGATTGACTTTCTACCATACAAAAAACACACACACACGTTTGTGTGTATATGAATATATAGTGTATAATATTTTCTAATCTAAGCTAGAACTCATAATATGCCTATTATGAGGTAATGACCTTAAGTTGGTTTAACCTTTAAAATGTTGTAAATTACTACACATATTTTCATTCTCAGATTTTTATGATAAAAGGACATTCATTTGGATCATGTCATATTTGAAAACAACGCTAAGCTTAGGGGAAATTTCCCAAATAAGGCTGTAAGCTTATTTGGGCAGGGTCCTCCTCACCTACTGTATATCAATGATGCTTGTCAGTGTTTCTTACTTGTCGTGTCTAAATAATTGTACAGCAGCTGCGGAATATGTTGGCGCTATATAAATAATTGTAATTGCACAGAGCTTTAACACAAGGATAAGGCACCCTAATTTAGTCATGTGACTGCAATTTTCAAGAATCATTGGACTAAATAAATATCACCTTTTTCAAATAAGTATACCTATCATGGCTTTAGGTTTATGAATTGCACCTAAATAATGCAATGTCATAAAGTCCTGACAGAGGTTCTAACTCTTAACCACTCAATTAAAAACAGGATAAACCATGTTAGATGAAGTTCTACTAAAGGATATAGCCAAAACTAAAGCCAAAAGTAATGGTGAATTAAAAAAAAAACTATAATTCCATTTGCTTACAGATAAGGAATGTAGCTCCAGATGACCAGTTCCTTAAAGCTGTCCATCACTGCGAATTTGAACTGGTTTATCAAGAACCAACCAACGTTCTTACAATGGGTGGCCCTGTTGGTACACTTGTGTCTGGCATCCTTTGATCACAAAACCAAAGGAGCTGGATGGAAAACTTTTGGGCAAAAGGTGACAGCAGGCAATTAGCATGGCACACCCACCACTATCAGAATACAAAAGATGGAGGAATCCAATTTTTCTTTTTCTTCAGCCTGCAGTATATAAGATTGTATTGCCAGCTTAAGACTGATGAACAATCCTGTCACTGTTGACAGATTGCTAATGACAGGATCAATAACAGAACGCTAGCCCATTCCTATGAGGTCACTCCTTTACTAGCTGGATCAGCAAGATGTCGCTTTCTCACTGCCCCATTCTCACTGCCCCAAAGTCTGCAGCATTCTGGGCAACCAAGGGCATGATTCCATTGGGGGAAGTAATTTGTTAGTCCAGTTGATTCATTAGAGTCACTAATCTCACATGGCCATAAGGGCTCATTCTTACAGACATGTTACCTTGCATTTACTCAAACAGGAACTCTAAGTTATTTAGCACAGCACCTTTTTATAGCCGCAGTTTTGGATGTACAGTAAGCCAATGGGACAAATAGTAAATATTTACACGGCTCTGCCTTCCATCATCGCCTTATTTCTGGTTGTGGAATGAAACACGTGAATACCTTGAAGCCTCTAGCCTATGCTTTATATATGACAAATTCCCATTTAAAGTTGACCAGTCACCATGAAACACCAGTTTCTATCTTTCATAATTTTTTAGCTCCAGCCTTGACATGAATGAATGCAGTCTACAGTCTTCACTTTTTTTTAAATAAAACCATTATCTATTTCTGCTTCAGGTTTTCATCAGCAGCCGTGTCATTCTGTGAAGGTGTTTTCTTCATACACATGTTTCTCATGCACTGTATAAGGTAATACCTGTGTCTTTGTTCGGTAATATATAAACCATATTTTATGTGAATTTACTGTTTGTGTACATAATGTAATAAAATCTATGCCTCTTCCAATTTAGATGGCAGTCAGAACCCCGTCTGTATGTATGCTTACGGAAAACAGCACGAATGGGAGGATTTCAGAAGTTCCTTGGGTATGGCATACTGTCAGTGGCCTGCTTCCTTCACCCAGTACTGGTCTGGCATGTCACAATTCCAGGTATGCAAGGTAGAATGTAGCACCCCTGCCTAAAATTACCATCCAGTTCTTTTTAGCAGGAACTGCTCCTGTGGCTGACTTTTGTTCACTCCCAGCATTGCGCTTTTGGAAATGTCTCTGGGAGAAGAGACATCACATCATCACCTATTTTATAGTTGTGGAAAGAGTAGGAAAGGGGTAGAACCTTTGTCAGGTATTTATTATTTTCTGTGATTACACTTATGAGATTTACTCTAACTTTCTGTGCTGGAGGCATAAAGGTCATTGAAACAGAAAGTGATGGGAAATCTAACTTTTTACACTCGTCTCTGGATCAAGTGAAGGGAAATATTTCAATTGAACAGCTGTTCAATGACAACTGCCAAAGGTTGGACTTCCCTTTGCTTCTGGAAGATATTATTTCTCTTCTTCATTTTGTTTCCACAATAGAAATTGCAGGAAATCTCAACAGATATCAATAGAGACTTACAGAGATCTTAACCCTTTTCCAGTCTGATTAAAATTAGACACAAACTGGTCAAGGTGATCCTGAATTCTCTACAGGACACAAAGCCACAGGCTTCCAGTCTATTAGGTGACTGGCTGTAAACCTTTAGTTTCTAGCTTAAACACCGAACTAAATGTACCGTTACTACAATACTTAATTTGGGTGGGAGTGTATATATTATAATTTGTGTGAGCAGCTATTTTTATTAATTTGACAAGGATAGATTAGCACAGAAGGGACTTACACCTATAGTCATTATTACTGCACATAGCTGGGGATATTGCTATGCTTTTCACTAAGGCATTATATTATTATGCACTAGATGACCATGATATGCCTGGGCATCAACTGCACCAGACATTTGTATCTACTACCAATAGGCCACAAAAATAGGTAAGTTGTTGGAATGGACAACAGGAGATGTGCATGCCAACCACAATTCTAAACGGATTTAATGGTATAGTACAACTAGTAAGTAAGTGATCTGGGGATTTTGTAACCAATCCAAACAATCTTTGCCATGTTACTATGTATTTTTAGATTTTGATGGATACATTTATTGGTATATTTTGGAAAATTTGTAAATGTTGATATAATTTTGTTATTATGCTGAGCTAGCGTATAGTTTGTAAAGTTGTTATTTTAGACACCTAGTTGTATATGGTGATCATTGAAATATAAAGGTATAATTTACAAATCAACCAGTTAATCTTTTTAGGCAGTTCGGATACCATTCTTCACTCACATTCACCCTATTTATAATAATGTGAGTGTGTACTAGCCTAATTTGGCAGCTGCTGAACAGTTGGTTAATGTCATACTTTTATAGGTAAAATTGCCAGCCTGAACTCTGTTGTACTCATGATGGCTGATATCCTTATGGCAAGGGGGCAGCAAGCAAGATGTTTAGAGAATATTATTTTTATTTATCAAATGTACACTGAGTATGCTTGTTAAATAAAGTGAATGTTGCTAAGTGAATATTGATTTTCACCGATTTTTACCAGACAGTTAATATTTTTAGTTTACGCTTCTGTTTAGAGGGGTGACACATTGCACACTCTATCCTAGATCAGATGCTTGTAGGACTGTTTACATAAGTGTGGATAACTTTTGCCTTCCTTTGTTTTTAAAGAAAAAATGGTTAGAAGTATATAGTTATAGTTTAGACTATTAGAATTTATAATTTATATCCATTAATAGAATCCCTTCTGTCGAGTTTTTTGACCAAGCTTTTGTCTGGTAGACTGAAGTTAATTGTGTCCCAGATGAGAAGGAGCCTTTTAAAAAAAATAAATAAATAAATAAACTCAACAGGCCACAAAAACATAGATCAATAACTAAATCTAAAACACTTAGCCCATTTTTAAAGCTTTGAATGTTACTTTGACCAACATTCACAAATAGAGGTTCAATCACTATCAGTGAATGTACCAGAACCAGGAAAATGTATCTGCTGTAAATATTTGGTGACTAGAACATGACTGCTTTATAAATATCTCTTTTAAAGAACATTGTAAATTGCTCCACTATGTTTATATGTTTTTAGTATATTAAAATATAAGTGTCCTAAGTGTGGTATGATAATAATTAACATGCATAGTTTTCAGGAGGTCCAATTCTGGAAAAGTTCTGATCCAAGTACATGGTTTTCTCACTCAACAACTTATGTGTTCAAATCCCTTGATTTGTACTTTGGCGGTCTTAGGGACTGCAAAGAGAATGAATTCAGTGTAAACATCAGCCGCCATTTGCTCATATTACTTTAGCTATTGCCAGGAGAATTATATTAAGATCTTGGCTAAATGACAGCTTCTCAATTTTAGGAGGTATAGACATTCTCAGAAATCATTAAATCATTGTATATAGCCCAAGCACAAGAGATTAGGCTAAAAGGAGAGTACAAAAATAACCAGCGATTATATATAACATATGTTTCCTAGAAACGTCTAAAGTTCTTTTTAACCCACTGCCATTATTTAAATAGTTTTTGTTTTTTTTTGTATTACTTTCTTCTTCTTTTTTTTGGATCAATGCAATGTTATGTAACATTGCACACGACTTGCCAAGGTTATATCATCACAATTGTGTTGAGTGAAACTGAATTTGAAAGAAAAAAAAAAAATGAAAGGAAAAACAGAAAAAAGCAGTCTTTTAATAACAGGCTAACCTATGCAGTTCACAATGCTAAATTGTGCAAATATCCACCTTCCATAATGTGTGGTTTTCTAGAATTTATTGTAGAAAAATATTGTAACTTTAACTTAACTTTAACTTAAAGTGATCCTGTTACCACAGGATCACTTGTACAGAAAATTATTCTTGCTAAGAGAATAGTGAATATAATTACCTTTCAGGTGGCTATGTCTTAAAAATCCACTGCTTTGCTGCCCTCCCAGCTATTGTATGCATTTGACCCTTTTGGTGGGCCAAATACTTGTTTTCACCTGCTGCATCCTGTGGTTCCTCCCGCCAGTTCCTAATCCTGTAATGATATATAAACCAGAGGAACAAATCACAGCACGTGGTGGGGGAACAGGTCTTCTCAGCACCCTTAAGTGTAGAATACTTGCAGTCACCAGGGAGCAAGACATTGGCCACCAGAAAGGTTAGTATATTACCTCTCTATTTAGTAGGTATGTTTTCCTATACAAGCGGCGAGTCACAAAAAAACACCAAACACATGAGTTGAAATTGCGCTGTTCTAGTCACTGATGAATTATAACACTTATATGTGTTATGTACCGAAAATGTAATCCATACAGAGGAGTTTGCAGTGTGTTTTGTATGCAGCACTCTTTTTGTGCAGTACACCAGTAAAGGATTTTTTTTTAATAAAGTGATTTTTTTTTTCTTTCCTTCCCTGTTTTATCCCACTTTACTCCACAGTGAATATTTGCCCATGTTTAATTTACCAGTCACAGGAGTGCATAGTTAGGCTTTTTTTAATTGAAAGACAAACTTTTGAGTTAGCCTAACAGAGTTAGGGTTATAGAGTTCCATAACAGTTTGCTTTATCAGCAAAGATGAAAACATTTACATTGTCACTGATTTAGGAAATTCTGACACCACATCCTCTTAAAAGGAGAACTATGAGGTGAGTGCTTTTCACTCACCTCATAGTTCTAATCCTTTTAATTTAGTATGTAAATTCAACACAAATGTAATGAGATTTTCAGCATAAGCAGGGCCAAATCTGGGGGGGGGGGGGCAGGGGGGCATGTGCCCTGGGTGAAGCATTACAAGGGGCATTTTCATGAGTACTCGTTTTCGTGAAATGCCCTGATACTAAACACAGATACTGGCACTTTACATTTTTAAACTGAAGCGAGTGCATGAGGTCCCATGCTTGCTGGGGACAACGGCAGCCTTTATGCGAATGTTGAATTTGGAACTGACTATATTCTATTCCATGTTCTATAATGACATTGTATTACTAGAAAACTACACGTCAGCAGTTCAGCTGGGACTTGTAGTTCCATGTATGATAGAAGGCTGTTTTAATTACTGTCCTCATGAAAGTACTAGTAATACAATGCCATTATAGAAACATAGAATAGAATATAGTTGAACTTGAAAATTACTGCACTATAATGCCATTGTATTACTAGTATTTTCATGAGGAATTAATTAAAACAGCCTTCTAGTCATACAGGGGACTACAAGTCCCAGCATGTACTCACTGTCCCTGTACACCTCTCACATATCACCCAGTGAACTACTGCAGGGGGCTTGCATGCTGGAACTTGTAGTTCCCTGGGTGATTTATATGTGGGGGTGTACAAGGACAATGAGGGCACGTTGGGACTTGTAGTTCCCTGGACCCATGCAGATGCAAATCTTGCATACAATCTAGTCTACTCTAATGGTTGTGTGGCAGCCTAAGTGGTCTCCTCACGCCCACTAAGATCCCCTAAGCTATCCTCTAAGCTAGAATCTTGGCGTACCCACTTCTTCCACTGCCCACACACACCCACATCAGACACACAGATCCCTGCCTGCCAATGACTTACAACCGAGCTTCAAGGCACCGATGATACAATCAATCGACTATACACATACAACACAAACAACAGTCTCTTCAGATTCGTGCGTTCTTTTAGAGCAATCAAAAACCAGCTTATTATTTTATATTTAATAACCCTAGATGGGCAGTGCATAAAAAAAAGATAATTACAAAAAAGTTACAAAAAGCAGATGTTACAAAAAGTGAGACACACATACATACAAGCAACAGTATAAAATAAAACGGGATAAAACTTACAGAGATCATGCTTAATCCTGCTTCCGGGGTTGGATAGAGAAACGTGGACACACTCCCATGTGTGCATGGACCCCTTGAATGTGACAATTTGCTGGCTTTGGTTCTCCATTATCATATTATATTATTATACTTGTGAAGATCAAAAAACTGTTTTCACCCCCTGAGATCAGCCAATCAGATCAAAGGGGCTGGAAAGGGAATATTACCCCCTGCGTCTCAGATATTATTTTTCTATTCATCTTGGAACCCTCATAACTGTTTCCAGTTATGCACTATGGATCAGAAAGTGATGGCTCTGGTTCCAGCTATCGTTCTGCTATCCGCAGAGTCCTAAAAGAAATTAATTGACTTTTCAGGATGTCTTATGCCAAGAAAGATAGATTTTTTATTTACCATTATCAGAAAATTCATACACATGATAAAAAGTAGCTCTGGATCAAGAGTAGTATATATTTCAATGCATATAACTTAAAAGGTATCACTGGCTAGAATTACTTCCATACCAATGCCCATTTCCATAAATCCAATTATATTTATCAATTAGATTACAGTATATGGATGTTATACACTGTATTGTGTAAATTAAATAGATTGTTGGTTGATGAGATGGAGGCCCAGTTTCAGGTGTAATACTGAAGTTCTTCCTCTAGGAGAAAGTGGTGAGAGGGCAGGAGGTTTGGGGGTAACAAGCTCAGCTGAAGCAAGCTGGCTCAATAGGGCCTCCATAAGCTCTCCCCCAGCCTGCTAATTGAGTGGTTCCACCTGAGAGACAGAGGAGGTCTCTGTGCAGGAGTCAGGAAGGTTCTACCCTGGAACCAGCCTGTGTGACCAGTAGGTTGAAGAAAGTACCTGTGTGACTCTGAGAGAAACAGTCAGGACTTCGCTGTGACGCTGAAAGTAAAAGCCAGGGGCCTGAAGGTGTTTTCTTTTTGCAAGTACTGTGTCCACATTATGTTGGAAAACCCCTCTGAGGGTAAACCTGTGTGGGCCTTTGGGTTTTTGAGTCAATTAAAGTGGGAAAAGAAGCCCTAAAAAGAAGATCTAAGTGAGTGGAAGTGTCCTTAATGCTCTACTGTTTGAAGCGAGTTCCTTATGTGTAAAATCTAATTCTTCATCTATTCTGCTACCATTTTGTGATTTGTGCATTTATCACAGTAGTCTCAGATATTAATTGCACTGATTATACTCAGGGCAATCATTGTGGCATTGAACTAATCAAAAGAAGATTCAAATTTGCATCATGAATGTAATTTAACATCTTTTAAGTTGCAGCCAATGTTTTCCTTCATATTTGGGCACATCCCCTTTAGGAGCCCCACACATTTTTACTTCCCAGACTGCCATATGCAAAGTTCTTTGCAAGGACAGAGTTCCTGATTACACACAACTGGTGCTAATCCAGTACAGGTATGAACTGCAGACAGAGTTGTAGAATAATGTAATCTGATAAAACACATCACTAATAGTTTATATAGATGTAAGGGAGGAAATGTTGGTGAAAAACAATGGCTAGAATGTAAAATGTTTTAGTTATTAAGGCTAATCCTGATTCCTTATTCTTACTTGCAGGAACCATGTTAATTGTTACTGGGATTGCCTATCTTTTTTTGAGTAAACGAAAGAAGACTAAGAGCAAGGATTGCGTTTTGCAGGCTGAATATTACACAGACCCATCTACCACAGCCATTGCTATGACCAGAGCTGGAGACACAGAGCAAACTTACACTTTCAATGACTCCCTGCGCCAGAAGAGAGAATCTCTACTCACCCATATGAGAAGCATCCTCAAAGTAAAGAAGGACCGCCAACCATCTAAGAAAGACCAAGGTCGCATGGATGCTTCTATAGACTTATGTGCTAAAAAGAAACAGGTTCACTTTGAGGAAAAGGTTATTAAAATCATCCCCTTGGAGGAAGGCATTCTTGAAGACCAGGACAGTGAGTTGGAGGTGACAATTTCAGATACTATTCCCATCATACCCAGTGAGCCCAAACAGGTTTTGAACACCACACCCATGACATCTGGCATTTTTTAAAGGTTTTTTCCTATGCATAGTAACACACTGTAGTAAATTTTGTTCCCCTGAAAATAACTGAAGAAACACAAATATAAGGAGCTTGCACACCGAACATCCCAGGTCACATTTTCTCCACATAGTGACCATCAAGTAGTTGTGCGCTTATCCATTGTTCTAGTTCTGAAGAAACACAAAAGCAGACTGCTTTGGCCAGAAAATTCAATATTTTTGGTGAAGTACCAAGAACTTTCTTGACCATATAAGAGCTTGTTCATTCAAAATATACTACATGATGATTATGCCATGTCGGATGTACCATCCTGTAGCAATTTATGCTGTAGAGTGCATTAAAGAGCCCTAGGTATTTATTGTGATATCTAAGTATCAAAACAGTTGTAATTTATTTGCTTCTTCATACTTGTAACATGCTGTAGATGTTGAGTACTCTGATTAATTTTATTATCTAATGTGGTTACACACATTTCAATGTGATTGTGCAAACCAGCTAATGGATAGAAAACAGTTTGTGGTAAACATAATGTTTTCTGTTGACAATGGGGAAGAAGCTAACATTTAGTTCAGCAACTGATAGCCTGAAAATGAGTCAGTCGTTATGAATGGAAGTGCTGCTTCTTCTAAACTGGAATTCAGACACACAAATAAAGTATCCTAATATACTTTGTTGATGTTAGCTCCACTATACAGCTTACAGTATATCTGCAGCAAGTGTGCCAGGCTAATACCCCAGGAATTGTCTAGTTAGCACAAAATAAGGTTTAGATTAAATTATAAAAGGCTAAATAGAGCTACTAGATGTAAAAGCATATTTAAAAGACACTAAATATTTTCTTCTACTAGCATTTATTTGCAGCATCATAAGATTTAGATCTCTCATTCTTGGATTTAAAGCCTGTAGCACACTCATACTTCACCCTCCAGTTCTACAAAAATGCCCTACTATTTTTGCCATTTCATATACTAAATTATCACATCTACTGAAATTTTACACCTTATCCTTTGTGTTGAAGTGAACTGAAGTTCCAAGTTGTGTTGTAATAATATCAAGGCTACTTTACTACACTAAACTAAGTGTTCTGTATTGCCTTGTGTGAGCACAGGATCAATTCTTGTTATTTTGGCCTCAGTGATATTATTGAAGCCATATCTGTGAGAGAGATTTCCTTATGCATTTTATTCATAGTATTGAAAAAATACCAGTAGGGTTCAGAAATCTTAACATTAAACTGTCTACATAAATAACAGCTGTTTAGAAATCTTTATATTTAGTTAAAAAAAATGAATGCAGAGAATGAAGCTTTTGACAATCTCCTTAGAGATTTTTGTTGGGAAGGAAAGAAAATTGTCATCACACTTGAACAGTTATGATAGCATTTACTTATCAACACCTGCAATAATATGTTGATGTATGGGCAGTGCATTACATGTTGACTAATGATGACAACTGGAACCAGAAACTGGATTCATTAATGTATTATAAACCAAACTATGGAGTGAAAAAAACATAAAGCTTCAAACTTCTATCTATGCAGAGATTTAATTTACTTAGAACATAGGGAGGAGCACACTCTATATATGTGACATATGTCCTTGTGTCATATATATATATATAACATTTATACACAGAAACACACACATGCAGCAAATACGCTTACATATAAGTATTCATTAACACATTCACATGAACTAAATCACGACTAATAAGGGCTGGCCACCAAAGAAGTATAATATCTATCCTATTGTGTCAGTGGTTGCTTTATAAATGGAAACAGGCTGCAGAAATCTGGCTAGGAATAAGAAGAAAGAAGGCAGACATAGATTACAGATTGTATGCAACCAATTATCTAGAATTATACTATTTATACTATTATACATGTCTGGAACTCTGTCGGACCACTGAAAACCAGCAAGTGAGTCGTAAAAATTGGGTCACAGGACCCTATAGTGTGTCTTTCTAAATACAAGTTGTAAAATAAATTACTTGAATGTAAGTTGCATTGTAATACATGCATTTTGAACTGCTTTTGTATGCTGTATATTTAATTGTGATTACAATCTGTATTTCATTTTACATAACACTCTTGTTATTCTGCACAGACTGTGTGCTGCCAGAAAGAGCAAACAGAATCCAGCATCCCTTTGCTTTAGATTCTTGCCACTGAACTAAACTAATTTATGACCGACATTTCCTTAAATCTCATGATGGAACAGAAGGTCAAAGGGTTATCTTTAAGACTGCTTGAATACTCTAATGACAGGGAAGAAGACTAAACAGAAAAGGTCCTACCCTGTCAGAAGTGCCATGCTTCTAATACAATGGGATGAAAACTGCAGTAACAGTTCTTGGAAGATGACCTTGACCAACGTACTCTTTTTACACATACTAATATGTTATATTGGTTCATTATATATTAATTTTGATAGTTTAAATATGAAAAATAGTTACCGAATTCATCTCTCAAGATGTGGAGCAGCCTGTAGATATCAGAAGATAATGTGCATGAATGCTGTAACTATTTTAAGATGTTTTCTAAGCTTCCTTGCTGCCTAACCATCCTTTCCGTGGACATGGTTTCCTAACCAAGATTGCTGGTGGCATCAAAAGAACCTTTATAGACGTACTATTATCATGCTGTATTGGACAACTGTGATCTTATGCCTATGGGTACTATAAATATGGTAGGTTTTTACACATGAAAGTAAGCATTTAATAATTACAAGAGTTTTGAATCAATGTCTAAAAAAGAGGAGTGTTATGAAAACTGAAGGTGACAAAATTAGACATTTCAACCAAATATTTAGAGCTCATTCACATCAGCAGTGTTGGACTGCGCTCCTTCGCTTTGTAAAAGTCATCTGCTGTTAGTAGGTGAAAAGGTTACCTGTAAAGAAAGAAGTTACATTTCTAATTCCCTTACCCCCATCTTCTGCATTGCTGGATGTGATATCATCATCCCTCCGGGAAGATTCTTGGGGATTGCAGAACAGATGAAATCTCAGGAGAAGATACTCCAATTTATTGACAGAGCATCTTCTTACGAGATTTCAGCTGCTATGTATTCCCCGTGATCTAGCCAGATTTAAGTGTGATGTCGCCATCACCTACGCGCCATGGGCAGAAGACATGGGGTAAGGTATAAATAATTTTTCTTTACAGGTACCTTTTACACCTACTAAAAGTAAGTAATTTTTACAGGGGAGGGAGACTAAACAGTATAAGCAAACCTTGCATTTTACTACAAAGTCTACTGTAGCTGATTGTAAAATCTTATGTCACTTATGTTCCCTTGGCCTTTCGACAGTTCTTAGGATAAAAGGTTAATTTGCCAAATGTTTATAATGTCATTCATTATATTTATAAATAATAATTAAGTTACCTCTAAGGTGTATTTTTTCACAAACTACACACTTTTTTTTAATTTTCCGTTTTAAGTAAGATTTTCCATTTCTTTTACTAACTGTACACACAACTAAACTCTTTTGCCTTTTCTTTCAAATGCAGTGCCCATAACTGGCCCCCAAATTATGTATGTGGCCTTAAGTGTTTTTTGTTTGTTTGTTTGTTTTGTTTTGTTTTTACAGAGGTAATAGTCTGTTTGCAACAATGTATCTCTCTTTGATACATCACAAATATTGTTTAGTATAATGGGACAAAAGGCATCACAAAGTGTTATATATTTTACATAGAAGGACAAATAAATGTTGAAAAATAGCTGAGTTCTCATTTTATTCATAAACTAGATATTATTGTCATAGGCTTTGGTAATCACTACAAATATATCTCACTAACCCTCTGTCTGCTTTAAAGTGTACCTTGTAAACAAGTCATTTTATAGTCTGTGCAAAATTGCAGAATCTCTTCTGTTGACAAACACCAGAGAGTTAAGGTGCCCATACACTGTGCGATTATCGCAAGATAATTGCAGGAAATCCCACGATCGTACGATAATCGCAAAATGTATGGAAGACGTGCAACCGTTTTTACTGTACGGTCGCACGTCTTTTGTCTAGGGAGCACGCTAGAAAACCAGCCGAAAATCATACGATTTTCGGCTGGTTTGAACGGTGCTCGGGAGACAAATGCCGAATGGGCCGGTGTGCGCACGCACACACTGCCCGTTCAGCATTGCGGTCATTGGAAGCCCGCCCCTCAGGGGGGTGGTCTTGCGATGATCGAGAGTACGATCTGCCTGTTCAAGATGGGCAGATCGTACGTTTTTTTAATTACTTTACAACCATCGCAAGACTAAGGTCTTGCGATGGTTGTAAAGTGTATGGCCACCTTTAGTAAAGTGATTAATCAGCTTTGCCAAGTAAGGAATTACTTTGCTTAATCAATCAAAGTAAGGAGCAAAGGACTTGTTTTCATCAACACACTTTGTTTGATTTAAGGATCCTGGGGACAGAAAGAAGATTGTTATGACGGCTTCTTTCGTTAGTTGATTTATTTTAGTTTTAAGAAAAATGATGTGTCCATCACATTGCTGCTGCCACCTGTGATAAAACTATGATTCTTGTATACAAGACTTTCTACAAGTCACTGGAGGTGTATGACATGATTTTGAATATGGCATTTAGCAAGCATATGAAAGCTATCTTACAGGTAAGATTGGTGCAAGCAGTGTATTCACCCACTTCATCTTAACTTTTAGCAAAATGCTGCACTGCATTAGGCAGTAGTGTGCACATATCAATTATATTAATTTAGTTGGGACTGGAATTGTAGAAAGGTCACATGAGCCTCGGCATAGGATGTTATAGTGTCAGGTGAAGGCATGGTGCAACATATTTCACTAAATTAAAATGTTTCAGACCTGTGGAAATATACAAAACTCAAACAAAATCCAGAATCTTTTCAATAATATGCAATATACACTAAGTAAATTTAGGAAAGATATTACCTTGTCAGAACTATTGAGGTTAAAAAGGAATTAAACTATAAAGCTGGCCATACACCTTACAATTATCTGCAGATTTTCTGTGGTCAGATGGAAAAGGTGCAACAGATTCCTCCATCTACACTTAACTGTGTGGATGGAGTAATCTCTACCTGTGCCAATCTGTTGCACTTTTTCCATCTGACCACAGAAAATCTGCAGATAATTGTAAGGTGTATGGGCACCTTTAGGCCTATACATATTATTTTACATATTGTAACATGGGTATCCTGGAAGCCATCTTTGTTCTGTCTGTTATATCAGTATATGAGGTGAAGGCGAGTTCATGGTTCCTAGATAAAGGCTCTAATATCAACATTTCTTAAGAGCCTTACCACATACATTCCCAGGTTGTAAATTGTGGGGGTACCAGACAACAACCACAAGATAAGGACCGGCCATGGGCCAGACAGTGTTATAATGAGATTGATAACCGTCATGTCTCAAACTTAACAAGGAACAAAAGAGACTATGATTTTTTTTTATTTATTACTGGAAAAAGAGCTCATTATAAAAATTACCTTTATGAATAAGTACTATTAATTGCAAGAGATTGTATTAGCAATAATTTCTATTAATAAGTTGGGTATACCGTTATGTTCAAGAAGCCATCCGTGAATTGCTATCACCGCGGTCTCCTGACACAGCCTCTCCCCCTTATATCATCAACAATTGCAACAAATAGAAACAGGGGTTTGAAGAGAGGCAGAAACTCACTGCATGGATGAATTATTTTAAAAAATATATAAAGTTTATTATACACTGATTGGTAGAAAAATCCTTTAAATAACAAACACACTATACAATAGCACCATTCCTATTAACAAAAGCATATATGTCATAAAATGTATTACATGCCCATAATTCCAGTAACATTCATTGGGTACCACATCTATGTGCGAAAGGAGATCATTTTATCCAGTCCCAAAGCGTTTCGCATATTGCTTCCTCAGGGGTTCATGGATTAATCTAGTAATAAAAATTGTACATTAAATTAGTTCTGGGCGATATGGCATAACCCTAGAAAACTTCTACATGATATGAGTAAAACATATGCGGTCACACCAAGTAGAAAAGAGACCCCCACCACCATTAGGCACCTGGCACTTACCACCCCAATATGGTAATGGAGAAGAGAAGGATTCCTAGACCGAGTCGGGACTTAGATATACGTCCACCGACCGAATCACTCCGTCCAGAGTTGCCTCGGGGACCCTGGGGCCATAAGTGGAGGAGCAGGGCGTCCAAGGTTAAATATGTAGGAAGCCCACTTTTATTCTGTCAAAGCTACATGGATAATCTGCTTGAGTGACTTAATGGTCAGTATGCCAAGTTGTTCGTATTCCAAACCTGTTTTGTGAACACATAGTACTGTATATCTGATAGAATATGAATTATATAGGATGCCCTTTTCCATTCCCCATACTAAGTTCTAAATTCCATTATTGGAAATGTAATGTCCATTGCTAAAATATATATATATATATATAT
>NW_017306993.1:149826-157055 GCF_000935625.1 Nanorana parkeri
CCCCCCCCCCCATCTCTGCTTCTAACATTTGTGTATAAAAATGAACTGTGTGGGTAATGGTTACAATACCATATATAACATTAACCTCATATGTGTAAGGGATCTTAGAACCTAAATATATTGACACCCCATACTGCGAGTTCTTGTTCAAACTATATTTATAGCCATTGGTAATCTATGTAACTGGATATTTTTAACCTACTATGTAGCGGATAGGATGATATGATTAGAACCCAAATTTGTGCTCATGTATTAAATCAGATGTGCATATGTCTATAGTTGCACCCATACTACGCCACCCCCATGTTCAACCCTCTTTTCGTGAGTACAAAATGTTACTCCATACTCCGTGTGATGTTATTGTGGACCATATTTCCGTTCGTGGCGATTAAACCTTCCTCATTTTTCTGGTAATGTGTGAAAAAAAGCAAGGTAATAATATAAATTAATATGAATCACACATTGGTGGAATGTCAGGGATATATATTCACTCCCCACCCATTCAATGACTGAGTGAATAAACTAAGTGAAACCCTCACCTTTGGTTTCTGTGCATTGTTGCATAACCATAGTTTTCATAAATAGAAAACTATTTATTTTATCAGCGTAAACATTCTGACATATTTGGAGGTCCAGCACCGAGATTTGCCTAAGTTTAAAACAAAGGGACATATATAATTGTGCAAAATATATATATTTTGTTGCCATTTTCTTTGTTGGTTATTGCTATTGTCGGTTACAATATAGAAAATGTCTGATACCAAGAGTGTTCCTAGTGAATCTTGTCATTCTAGTGTAGAATCTGAGATTGGTATGAGTAAGAAACATGCTAGAGAAGTGATCAAATTTCAGGTGATGTCTTTTGTTAGTTAAAGAAAAATTGGATGATAAAGAGGATATCAATGATTGGGCAGCTGGAATGCAGAGTAGGATTGCAAAATATGTAAATTAAATCTGGTCTGATGAATCACGTGTTGCTGGTTATCATCATATTGCTGAAGCTAAAACAAAGAAAAAAAAAATATGCTGGTACTTAAGTCTTGGCCAGAATTTCTTTATGTAATTTTTGAATTGGCAGAACAATTAAACAAAGCAAAACATGAAACAAGGAGAAAGGCTGATGTTAAAAAGTTACAGAAAGCACTTTGTGAGATTGAAGTTCAATCTGCAAGGGTTTCTGATGAGATGGAACAATTGTCAGGCCAAATTAATAAATATCGTGATAAAGATGACCAAAATAGACAAATGATCAATTCTCTTAAGAGGAGTCTTTAACAAATCTTTAGTGAATTGTCAGATTGTCAAAGGACAAAATTGGTTCTAGATGGAGAATGTGAAAGGTTGTACACTTCTAATACAAAACTTCAGCAGGAGTTAGATGGCCAAAATCCTGCATCTGCAGTCTATGCAGGAAAAACATGCCAGCAGTGTAAAGGTTAAACCTTATGTAAGGAAGAGAGCAAATGTCACTGAAACTGTTAGCAGCTCACACCCAGACTTTTGGTCTGTTGAACCTAACATTGTTAAATGGACCATAAAAGAAAAGGTTTCAGAGGTTGAAAGTGATCTCAGTGTCCCCTCAGAGGAAAAGGAACATTCACCTCATAAGTACTCCAAAAGTATGTCCCATAGGAGTGAGAGGAAAGCCCATCAACCTGTGTATGATACCACCAAAGTGATACAATTCTTAAAAGAAACTGTGGGTCTGTTTACTAAGAAAGGATCGCCTTCTGTAATTAACCATATAGAAACATATGAGGAGGCAATGATGACCCTAAACTTGAAATATGACAAACAGAAAATTGAATTAATTTAATGGGTGTTTGAGCCAAAGCACAGGTACTTCTTTAATTCCCTACGAGATATGGGCATAAATACCTCGTCTGATGTTGTCTCAGAAATAAAGACAGATTTTGGTCCCTACCAGTTCCGCTACTGCTGCAAAGAGAGCCATTTTAACTTTAAAATGTCGGCCAAACCAAAGCCCCAGGGAATTTTTGTCAGTTCTCAAGAATGCCTGTAGCTGAGAAAGATCCCAATTATGAGAGCCATGAATTCACTCAATTGTTTTATGATGCTTTGCCAAATAAAATAAAAATTATTCTGGCCCGGGATTACCATCCCAGAAAAACTCTGGATTGGCTACTGACAGAGAGTGCCACCCTTTACACTGTTCTACAGAATAGTGTGTTGGCAGAACAGATGGAAAAGATATCCAATTTCCTCACTGTTAAACCCAAGAATCCTTTTTTAGGGGAAGCTACTCCTGTAGAGAGCCCTCCTCAATAACAAACAGGGATGAGCAGGCTAAAGTATCAAACAATGCTAATGCCTGTAATTTACTAATCAACAAAAGTGAGCAAACTAACCCAAGTGTCTGTTTGCCTGAAAATAATTTAAACCTTCCATTGCCAAATGGCAAAAAGGGGGGGTGACATGCTTGTGATTTTATCTTACAACCCACAGAATCCTTTGCAGTGAAGAAATCTGACAGGCACTCCCAGGAATTTGCCTGTGAAAAAAAGGAAGGGGGACGATGGGTAAGATACACAGAAAGCACAAAGCCAGTTTAATTTTTCATCCAAAGTATCTGTGTTGATTACAGGAAATCGACCAAAGGTTACATAGTTACATAGTATTTGAGGTTGAATAAAGACATTAGTCCATCAAGTCCAACCTATTAGGATCTCATTCTAGGAGTACCCGTACCCCTGTATATTACGGTCCCTTAAGAAATCGTCCAAAAGTTTCTTGAACAATTCCACATTCTTTGCTGAAATCACTGTCTGTGGCAGTGAGTTCCAGACCCTAACTGATCTTACTGTGAAGAACCCCCTTCGCCCCTTGTGCTGGAATTTTTTTTCCACCAATTTTAGGTGGTGGCCTCTAGTTTTTGTAATGGAGTTAATTTTAAACAGTTTATCGCTAATGTTGCTGCCACCATTGAACATTTTGTACAATAAAATTGATTAAAAAAAAGAAGAAATAATTAAATAAAAAAAAGTGATAAGAAAGTAAAAAATAAAATAAACAGTAAAAAAAAATGTACACTGACCCCGCCGCCCTGACATCTGGTTGCCATTCTCCATTGATAGGGGGGGGCATCGCAGAACCTGGCCTTGGGGCGGCAGGGAGAGTAAATCCGGCCCTGGACACGGGTAGCCAAGCAACCAACAAATTTCCAACAAATCCTGGATTTATCTTCTGAGAAGTATAAGCTGAAACGTTTTACAGCCAAACTTGTAAGTGTATCTGGTACACACATGTAGGTCTTAGGTACAGCTTGGCTGAACTTTATTTAACATGGGGAATAAAGTAATTCGCCATCCTACACTTATTGTGGATATGCCCTATGATCGCTTAATTATTGGCATAGATCTCCTTAAGAGGTTATTTGGTCCCAAGTGAAAATGCCTATTAACTAATGAGCATTCCCAATCCTATCACAGTCGGCGTAGCTGCCACGTGATTGAGAAGAAGCTGCTAATTACATTCCAAGAAGTTACTTAGTTTTGTTACATTAATATTTTGAAATAATATCCTGTGGTTTTATTTTATTATTATCTTGGTTATCAATATTATTGAAATTTAGATCCATATTCTTTGTTTGTCACCAGTTATATTTTGATTATCATTTTGCACTGAATTTTTGTTAATACATATAAAAAAAATTTGCACGTTATTGTACTTATTTTGTCATCAAGTTAGCGCAAATAAACGAACTCGAGTTATTTTGTTGATTTGTGGAAATAAGTTGGGAATCTCCTTAATTACAGATCCTTGCTTGTTTTCATAAATAGAAAACTATTTATTTTATCAGAGTAAACATTCTGACAAACTTTTGTAATATAAATTTTTAAAAGCACACACATAATAGATATTTAGCCAGACGGACTGTGTAGATTTCCATTATCTGTCTTTATATTAATGCACTGTATATTTCATCAAGGTTGGGACAAATCAGGGACGGTCAATGAAGCATTATTTTCTTTTCTGCATGAAGCCCTGCCATATGCCACCGTTTTTCTCAGACAGTCTCTCCCATCATGAGTGTGGCACACATCTCTAATATACACAAGTTGGACTTATTTCTAGAACTCCAGCAATCATTGAGATAATATTAGTTTTGCAAGTCATCACAAGCAGCATTACCTACATCTTGTATGATGATATTAACAATTTCTGGCTGCTTTTAGCTATTTTATTTCATTGCTTTAGAGGAGTGTTCCCCAACCCCTGGTCCGCGGACCGGTACCGTTCCACGGATCAAATGGTACCGGGCCGCACAGTCTCAGTGCGGTCCGGTCCTGCAATATGGGGCAGTGCAGGGTCCCGGTGTTCGAACACCGGGGCCCCGCACTGCCGACGGGCTTCACAGTAAGGGGGCGGGTCCTGTGACTCACCTCCCCTCCCGGCCGCTTCCATAGTAACAGGAGGCGGGATCAAATGTGTCACGATTTATTCCAAACCTTATACATCTGATATACATTATATTGCCAAAAGTATTGGGACGCCAGCCTTTACATGCACATGAACTTTAACCTCCCTGGTGGTATGATTATGCAGGATTTTAGCATGTAAAAGAGGTACATTGTTTTTCATGGCAATTTGTTGTTTTATGTTGTATTTTATATCACTAACAGCGTTCGGCTCACTTCACTTCAGGTCGGTCTTTCACTCGGCTGCCTATGGCAGCTTAGTGAATAGACCCCTATGTCTTTATGGACCTTGCTTTGTGCCCTGGTGTACAGTCATGTTGGAACAGAAAGGGACCATCCCCAAACTGTTCCCACAAAGTTGGGAGCATGAAATTGTCCAAAATATCTTGGTATGCTGATGCCTTAAGAGTTCCTTTCACTGGAACAAAGGGGCCAAGCCCAACCCCTGAAAAACAACCCGCACCATAATCCCCCCTCCACCAAACTTTACACTTGGCACAATGCAGTCAGGTAAGTACCGTTCTCCTGGCAACCGCCAAAACTAGACACGTCCATCGGATTGCCAGACAGAGAAGCGTGATTCGTCACTCCAGAGAATACGTCTCCACTTCTATAGAGCCCAGTGGCGGCGTGCTTTACTCTACAGTATCCGACGCTTTGTGTCACATCACCTGATGATGTAAGGCTTGTATGCAGCTGCTCTGCCATGGAAACCCATTCCGTGAAGCTCTCTATGCACGGTTGTTGTGCCAATCTGAAGGCCACATGAAGTTTGGAGGTCTGTAGCTATTGAATCTGCAGACAGTTAGCGGCTTCTGCGCACTGTGTGCTTCAGCATGCGCTGAACCCGCTCTGTCATTTTACGTGGCCTACCACTTTGTGGCTGAGTTGCTGTTGTTCCCAGTTGCTTCCACTTTGTTTTTATATCACTAACAGGTGACCGTGAAATATTTAGTAGCAAGGAAATTTCACGGATGGACTTATTGCACAGGTGGCAACCTATCACGGTACCACGCTTGAATTCACTGAGCTCCTGAGAGCGACCCATTCTTTCACAAATGTTTTTGGCAATATAGTGTATGTGGACATAGCAGAATCTGCTGAATGTCACTTCTGGTCACTTGGACTATTTAAGGAATATGGCTACAACACTAAAACAACTATAGCTGTTGTTCACATGGACATATCACAGGATATACAGATGCACTTGGATTATCGAATTCACTAGCATATGATGATATCATGATTATGCACAAATATTACCTAAAATGCATTCAGCACAAAATATGCACTGTGAGCTGTGATCATATAGTAGTAAACCAGAAAAACGGGTGGAGTTGTATGCACTGGTTAAGTACATCTTGCAAGTGATCCACTC
This sequence comes from Nanorana parkeri, assembly GCF_000935625.1. Taxonomy (NCBI): domain Eukaryota; kingdom Metazoa; phylum Chordata; class Amphibia; order Anura; family Dicroglossidae; genus Nanorana; species Nanorana parkeri. The sequence continues at coordinate 155,644 of NW_017306993.1, forward strand.
CTGTCAACGAATGTGTGCTTCTCTATTTTATAGAGTGCATGAAGTTGGAGTCAATCTATATTTTAACTGTACTCTTACCATCCTGAATTACAAAGCACACATCATACCTAAATCTGGATTCACTGTTAGTCCATATTATACAGTATAAAGGATTTTTTTTGTTTTTTTGTCACATATTTTATGAAAGTATTTTGAGGACAGCTGTTTCTGAGAAGAGAAACCTATGCATTTATCATACTATAATAAATAAAGAGGTTCTTCATCAATGGTTTATGTTTAAAAATTTTGCAGCAAGTGTGATGTATAATGTATACATGAAAATAACAAAAAATGAATTGCTGAAAAAAACGTAATTTAAAAAAAAAAATCTGTCTCCTTTCTCTTTTGTTTATACATTTATTTTTTGGTGTATTTTGCTTTCTGAGGTTTTTTTTTTAGGGAAAATAGACATGAAAATAGGAACTTAAAATTTAAAGCAACAGCAATCATTATTATTTGTTTTTTTTTCCTTATTTGTGTGTATTGTATTATTATATGTTAGTAAACTAGGCTAGGCCCAATATTGTTTAACCTGTTTATTAGTGATATTGGGGAGGGTGTTAACAGCCATGTTTCTGTGTTTGCTGATGATACTAAAATTGGGAGATAATAATAGACACAGACTTAAGGTGCCCACACACCTTGAGATAATCGTACGATAATCGCGGGAAATCCCACGATCGTACGATTATCGTAAGGTGTGTGTGGAAGCCGTGCGACCTCTACTACTGTGAGGTCGCACGACTTTTATCTTACGAACATGTTCGAAAACCCGCCGAGAATCGTACGATTTTCGGCGGGTGTGTAGCATGTTCGTAAGATAAAAGCCGGACGGGCCGGTGTGCGCAAGCTGCGTGTTCGGCATTGCGGTCATCGAAAGCCCTCCCCTCAGCGGGCTTGCGATCATTGCAAGTACGATCTGCCTGTCCAAGATAGGCAGATCGTACATTTAATTAAATGTACGATCTGCCTACGATGCCCAGCCTTAGACATTATAACATTACAGGAGGACCTGGATAAAATAGGGGAGTGGGCAACTATATGGCACATGAGGTTTAATGTTTAAAGTAATGCATTTTGGGGTTAAAAATAGGCATGCAGAATACACATTAATGGGTACTCCACTAGGGAAGTCAGAAATGGGGGTCATAGTAGACCACAGATTGAATAATAGCTTGCAATGCCAGGCTGCGGCAAACAAAGCTAGCAGAATACTGTCTTGTATTAAAAAGGACATGTTCTGTAGCAGAGGCGGCTCTAGACTTTGTGAGGCCTTAGGCAAAAATCAAATGTGAGGCCCCCATTACACCCATACTGAAAAAATACAGCCAGGCGAGAGAGAGACAGGAGAGAGAGAGAGAGACAGGAGAGAG
>NW_017306993.1:160226-165258 GCF_000935625.1 Nanorana parkeri
TCGAGTCGGCAGGGGAGATCGGGAGTCGGGACAGACGAAGTGATACTTTTTTTTTTCTCTCCCCCACAATGCCAGCCCTGCCTAACCCTGCTTTAGATTAGGTGATTTAGGCAGCCGCGAGGCCCTCGGGAGCGCGAGGCCTTCGGCGACCGCCTAACTCGCCTAATTAAAGAGCCGCCTCTGTTCTGTAGAGATAAAGCAATCATTTTGCCACTTTATAGATCAGTGGTTCGGCCTCATCTGGAGTATGCGGTCCAGTTTTGGTCACCAATCCACAGAAAAAATGTCCATGAGCTGGAGAGAGTCCAGAGAAGGGCAACTGAACTAATTAAGGGACTGGAGGATCAAAGTTATCAGACAAGGTCACTAAATTTAAACTTGTTCACGCTGCAAGTGAGGGGATTAGGAGGGGACATGATTTTGATGTACAAGATGTTTAGTGGTGATGGCAACATCAGTAACAAACTTTTTACAGTAAACTCCACAACAAAGACTAGAGGCCACCATCAAAAACCACCTTAATTTCATCCTCCCAATTGGCTCTAAAGTATTTTGTTCAGATGACAACATTTCCATAAAGTTTTGCCAAAGCAGATTCAGTCAATTGTGCTCATCCTTACATAAAAATATATTAGGGCCATAAACTTCATGCCCATGAACTCATGTAAGACCAGTCCTGCAATCATAAATAACACAGCTTTCCCTTTTATAAAATCAGAGACACTGGGAGATATGTGAGAGTTAGGTTGTTCACTGAAACTGTATTTGAATTCAGTTTATAGAAATAAATAAGCCAAACTCTGTGGCCAACAGCTACACAGAAGTGTGGTTTAATAATCCTTTAGGGTCCATTCAAACCATGTCCAGATCTCCAGACCAGGCCAGATTGTTTCCGGACCCAAAATGATCCAGAGGCCTAACGCACTGGAAAGCGGAGTTTGTGGTGTGAACCGGCCCTTAAAGACATTGTCACCATTTTACAGGCCACTTCATATTGTGTTTACCATAATACAGAATACAACTAATTCAAGAAGATTTTGTTAAAGTGCAAATTAAGTCAACAACCCCAGTTTAGTATAACAATAATCCAATGAGTATTTAATAGTAATCACATGGCTATTGCAACAAAGAGGCTTAAAACAACCGTATTCAATGTCCACATAATGTACTAGCATTTGGCAAAATCGGGTTTAAAGTAGCCTGGCTAAACACAACCACAATGGTTGTAATGCATTTACAGGAACACATTTATTAAAGTGGAAATAAAATCTACTTTAGGAGGATCTTGCACCTTATTGGCAAAGTAAGCTTATATTGTCTTCCCTCCTCCCTCTTGCCACATTAAACTCCAAAACAAATCCTGTGGTAGGAAAAACTTAGATAACATACTTACCTTTTGCCAGCTTCCATCCACAGTTCCTAGACACTGTCATCATTCTTCTAGCAAGATCCTGGGGATTGTTGGGCAGTCCAAATCTGGACTGCACTTGACCTGTAGCATCTTCTGACAAGATTTAGTGTACTCAACATTCATCAGAATCTCCTTGGCAGGATCGTAACATCATCCAATGCACTACAGAAGCAAATGGAAATGTAAGCATATTATCTAACTTTGTTCAACCACAGGTTTTTTTTTTTAGTTCAACGCAATGTTTTAACAAAGGGGCCCACACTAATACAGCCAAACTTGCTAGGAGTGCCAGGTCTGCATTTAAAAACATTCTAGCAGTTAGTTAAGGCACAAGTTAAGGAACTAGAAATGGTGTAAGTCTCCTCTGCCATAAAAGCTACTTCTGTGACTGCTAGCAAGTTTGATAACTATGCAGAGGTTATTGGGGTAAAGTATTTCCTGTGTGCATGTGTAGCCCCTATATTTCTACAATACTGAAGTGTTCTGCCAGTGAAGCGTTGTCACGGGAGCCAGGAAACCAGACCACACAGAAACGCAGGTAAAATAAAGTTGTGTATTTAAAGGAACATAAATAAACATTCATCAGGGGGCAGTGAGGTCAGGAACAAGCCGGTCAAGTCCAATGCGGGTACATCTGCTGAGCTGGGATCACGTCCAAAGCGGGTAGTCGTCCAAGCCGCAATCAAGTCCAAGGCTAGTACGTCTTCGCATGCGGGGTCGAGAGCCAGAGGAACCATCAGCCAGGCTGGATCATACACAGAAACACACAAAGGAACTCAGGCCGCCAGAGATGCACCTTGGAGCACAAACGAAAGGGCAATGAACCTGAATCCTGAGCAGACTGATATAGTCAGGTGTTGACACATCATCACTGTGCGACGCCCAGGCAGCAGGCAAGCGATGATGCAATCAGAGGATATAAGAGACTGCAGTCTGCACATGTCCAAAATGGCTGCCACCATGAGGACAAGGTAAGACCTTTACAAGCGTGCTGTGCAGTCTTGGGAGACAGAGGGACTTATGAGATTGGAAGTGCAGAGGCAGAGAGAGACTGTGTCAACTCAAGATGGTTAAACTACAGCTCCCAGGAGGCTTTTGGATCTGGAGGGGTAGTGGACTGAGCCCTCTCTGAAAAGCACGCTCAGTCTGTGGGAGACATTAGAAGCAACAAAATACACTGCTCTAAGCAGCTTGCTTATCACTCAATGAAGACACCCAGACCCTGTGGTGATTCATCCTGAATCCTGATAGACATTTACAGTGACACAGGGGGAAGATGCCACCTGTTCTCCTGCTTTGTAAATCTTGATTTCAGGTCAGTAAAGGACTGACTGATTCTCCATACAGAAAAAAAACGCTACCTGACCATGTGAGCAGATCCTGAGACTGCTACATCAGATGGGACACTGCCATCCTTGCACTACTGAACAAATCCTGAGGGGACCACATGGCTGCTACTGGAGATAGAGGCCTGTCACCTCTGTGTACAGACCGAGGGAAGTCGGCTGGAGAGGTGGGGCGCACCCTTACGCTGACCCATGCAGGATTGGTGAGAGGCCATCTGCAGTTATTGGAGTTGCTTGTACCAGTAACACAGTATGGGCTCCAACGTGGCTAGCCTAGAATATTGCTACTGGTCAGCATAAGGAACTGGGAAAATTTGGGACTGAGTCAGTATTAACCCAGTATCCAGAGTCAGTGGGAATCTATTCAGATAGCTCAAAGAAGTGTTTATTGCATGCTGTTCACCTTTGTTATTCTTTAATTCCTTTATCGGTCAAAGACAGAATATTATTTGTTTCATCTTTTACAATACCCCACAAGGTGTGTTGGTGTGCTGTGGATCCAAGTTTGTGCGATCGGTTCTGTCCCACATCAGAATAAGTCTATTCCAGCAGCTCCTTTGTGGGTGAGCGCTACTCATGCATGAAAGTTACGTCGTTCCTTGGTGGCCAATCAAGATGTTTGAATGGCTGAAGGCTCTGGACCCGGAAGAAGACGTCAGTGGCGGTGAGGGAGTGATTAGAGGAACCAAAGGTGTCACTTCACTAGAGGACTGCACTGTGCGAGGTAAGTGTAGCATATGGTGCTGGACAGATTTACACATAATAGCAATAGCCCTGGAGGACCTTAAATTTTGTTTATGGATGGAAATTTATCGGACTCTGGTGAAATTTTTTTTATCCCATATCTGATCATGCTAAAGCAAGGTGGTTGCCTTTAAACCAGTTTACTTCTGGATATTTAGAAAAATAAACACAGATATGTTATATATACATTTTCTTGGTTCAGGGCTATTTGAAAAATATGCTGTCAGAAAGTCCTAAGAAAAACACATGGAATTAACTTCAGCTGTAGTACAAGTATATTGAGTCCAGCAAATCTGCAGCTTCACATCGCCATAAGATGAAATAGCAAAAAAATGTACTGTTCTTCTGTGCCAACACACGGAGCTGACCACACAAAATTTTGTTTAGTTATCAACGCTCCTAAAAAAATGTGTGTGAGAGATTAAAAATATGAGTCTCAATAGAACAAGGCTGATTTTATATTCAGTAACTCCTTTTAGACACATAAAAACTTCATTTTCATAACATAAATATATGTGGTAAAAACTATGTACATTGAGGTTCATAACATGAGTTTTATATACTTAGGACAGTGGGCAAAGTGCCAAGTGTATAATAAGCTTTCTGAATACTTTTCATGAGTTTGTTAGAATTTGAAAGCTGTTGCTGAGATGTTAATGGCTAGTTATTAATAAAGAATATGTAAATATTAATCTAGAGTTTCTGGATGTTGTCACTGCAAACTCTGAAACAGATGAAGTTGCTATGAACATACATTTGCAAACATGCAGGGCCTGATTCACAAAGGTGTAACGTGAGGGGAAGCAAACATGTGTTTACTTCACACATCTAACCATGTGCAAAAAAAAAAAAAATGGTGTGTGCTTGATTAGAGGTTCATAATGAATTAATGCACATTTTGCTTTACCCTTTAGTAAGGCACTGCAGAGTTATTTACAAGGCTGTCCCTATAATGAGGCAGCCTGAGGCTTTTGTCTCAGGCAGCATCTCTTAAGGGCAAATGGGGGGTTGCAGGCAGTGTGTCACCGCCCCCTTTCCGGCCATAGCATCACCAGCACTCAGTAGAATAATCCAACATGTCCATTTATTGGACATAGATGTCACACAATCACAAGAGCCAACGTTTCGAGACCATGCAGGGTCTCTTCATCAGGGCATAAAGAGTGACAATACACTGACATTTGATAACCACATATATACCTCATGTGGCTAACCAATAATCAAAAGCAACACCCCCTGTGACATCATAATGGGAGGAAATCGGCCATTTTCAAATGTATACAAAAAAACAAACAATTATTGGTTAGCCTCATTCATCTCCATATTAAAGTGCTTCTTTTACTTGCTCTTTATTTGCCATTGTTGTACCTGTTGCCATGCAATTATTGGGTAGTATATTATTTGTTTAGTAAAACTTCTACAAAACCTCACAAGGTGTGCTGTGGATCCATTACCTGAGGTCTATCACAGAGGTGAGACCGAAGTACCCGCATATTCCAGCGGCTCCTTTGGGGGTGAGCGCTATATATAT
>NW_017306993.1:165299-193649 GCF_000935625.1 Nanorana parkeri
TATATATATATATCTCTATAAACTTCCCCTGTATCATAGATATGCATGCATATAGAAAACTAACATTGCACTACAGCCCCATCTACAGGTCGAACATACTGTATCAGTATATGCTGTTGTATTTCCAACACCTCTTCTAAACAGCATAGGTGTTTCTATATAATGTTAAGCTTCTCTTGAAGGAAACTGTGACGATCCTTTGGCAATGGTTTGGTGAGTGCGTCCACAGTCATTTCTTCTGATGAGCAATATTGAATGTCAATAATGGCTTGCTATGAGTGTTGCTAAGCAGATGATGCTTTATGTCGATATGCTTGGTTCTAGGATTGACCCTTTTTGATTGTGTCAACTTTATACATCCCTAGTTGTCTTCAAAGATTGGGATGGTGTTTGACATTACTATACCAACGTCCATTAAAAGCTGGCAAATCCATATTGCTTCTTGAGAAACGTGTGCTGGTGCTATGTATTCAGCTTCAGTTGAGGAAAGTGCAACAGTTGTTTGCTTTCAGCTAGACCAATTGATGGTTCTTTCCCCATATTGAAAGATGTGGCCACTTGTGGATTTGTGGTCTGTGCAGTCTCCGGCCCATTCAACAACCGCATATCCAGCCAGTTTTGGATTTGATGCTGCTGGCAGTTGTAGCTTCATCCGAATTGTGCCTTTTAAGTATTGTATTACCCTCTTTACTAGGTTCCAGTCACACTGACAGGGTGCTGCAACTTTTCTAGCGAGTATGCTCACTCCTGCTGCTATGTCTGCTCTTGTCACAGTGGCAATGTATAGTAGCTTTCCGATAGTTCTGTGGTACATGTCATTGATGGGTAGCAAGTTTTCTGCTTCATTGCTCTTTTGGTAGCCTGGTTCCATAGGTGTTTTACTTCCTTTGCATCTTGCATGTGTAATTTTTCCAAATTTTCTGCAATTTTCTGATTTTGGTTGAGAAGATAACTTCCATCTTTTTCACTCTCTATTTGAATTGCCAGATAGTGACTGATGTTTCCTAGCTCTTTGATTTCAAAGTTTTGTTTTAGTATAGTCCCCTTGTTCAAAACAGGTTATAATGTCATCAACATAAATTAGGATGTATATCCATCTGTCTTCTTGATTCTTGGAATAAAGACAGGGATCTGCTTTGCTATTTGTGAATCCCTCTTTCGTGAGTATTTCATTCACTTTGTCATTCCACATTCTTACGGATTGCTTGAGTCAGTATATTTTTTCTTCTGGAGTTTACACACAATGTTGTGTCCTTGCTCAAACCCTGGTGGTTGCTCCATGTAGAGATTTTCCTTAATGTCTCCATATAGAAAAATTGTTTTAACGTCTAGGTGTTTCCCTTGCATGCCCTTCCCGACTGCAACGCTAAGGAGTGTTCTGATGGTGGAGTGTTTTACGGCAGGTGAGAATGTTTCATCGTAGTCTCCAAATTTCTAGGAGTATGCCTTGACAACTAATCTGACCTTGTATTTGTGGATATTTCCTTCTGCATCAAGCTTCACCTAAAAAGTCAATTTGAAAGGGTGATTCATTTATTTTGCTTCTTTTTTGGTTATACATAGTTCATGTCTGCGCAAGCAAAATTGTGTTTTTTAGTATATTCTACAAAAAAACAGTTTGAGATGTTTCTAAAATGTTAGTCGTTGCATTCCTTAGTAAATTGTATTTCTTACACTGGTCTACAAGGAGAAATGAAAGTAGCACATTTTTACCAGAATTTGGTCACTCATAAAGGAAAATTAAGTCCTGAATATTAATTGGCTTCAGTTTCCAAGATACAGCTTCGGGTCAAAATTGCATCAAAATAATTCAAAATTACGAAGGAGATGTGTGATTATGCTCCATAATGTTTCTGCAAAATGTGTTATAGCAATGAGAATAGTGCCACGCCAATCATTATAAATGTATCTCTTTTATTGATACCAATAAGATAACTTTTCATTTATTGGTTTATCATGTAACATTTTCATGCTTTTTGCATGAAAAACTGACAAGCTCTAACATCAGATTAAACAACAAGGTTCCATCTTTATTCGGTATCTAAACTGTGCTTTTTGGCTTTTCTCTTGTGAACTGCAGTAGGATAATCCCTGGAGAGATTCCAGCAGTAATCAGCAAGCATGGACGGACTCCATTTCCCTTGTATCTTTTCTCCATGCCTGCGATATCCTGGTGGAATCTCTCCCCATGCTCATCACTCACCGCCCCACAGTTCAAAGGGAAACAGTCTAAATGCGAGTGTAAGAAGTGTATTATCAGTGACATGTTTGCACCTAGTGCTTTATAGGACCTAAGCAAATTTTCCACGTGTTATTCATAGTCATTTGCCTTGCTGTTCCTGAGAAACTCTGTTGCCACGGACTTGAAGGCTTCCCATGCCTTCTTTTCCTTGCCGCGCAACAGATGATCAAACTTGTTGTCAGGGTACATCAGTCAGCACCCATAGTACAGCTTCTGCCGAGATCGCTGCACTAAACTATGTGCGTATTTGGTGTTAACCAGTAATGTCCATGTGCAAAAATGATGCGCATGCGCAAAACCATGCAAACGCTGTAGCGTGCACATGCCTGTTCTTGGCGCCAGGTGGCCTATTTAAAGATGGATCCTGCATCTGCACCTTGCTGAGAGATCTTCAGCTGTATTCTAGATTTGTGATTCTGTTCCTGATACCTGTTTGACCCAGCATTATTCCTGACTCTGCCTGCTTGCTGCATGCCTTGTGACCTCAGGTGTATAAAAAAGTGTCAGTATTAAGATGAGGAGATGTGGGGGAGCAGTGTCAGTATTAAGACAAGGAGATGTGGGGGAGCAGTGTCAGGATGAAGATGAGGAGATGTGGGGGGGGAAGTGTCAGGATGAAGATAAGGAGATGTGGGGTGGGAAGTGTCAGGATGAAGATGAGGAGATGTGGGGGAGCAGTGTCAGGATAATGATGAGAAGCAGTCAGCGTCGGTCGATCTGTCTTTCTCCCCCCTCAGTCTTTGTCACAACCCCCACCATCCCTGGGGCCTCTGTCTGCAGTGCTGGGAAACGCTTCCCTTTCCCCTCCAGGCAGGCGGCAGCAGACATGCTCTTCATCCTCGATCTCTGGCGCTTTGGCCCGGGACATTAAGCTCCGCCCCCTGCAAGCACTTCAGGTGAAGATACCAATAGCACATGGGGCCCAGGGCCAGGCAAATGTAACTTCTTATAATTCGATCAGAACAAATGATAGCTTGGAGCCTGGGCCCCCCGGCCGTCGGGGCCCCTTACAATGGTACCTGACGGCGGCCCTGTCAGTAGCTATGGAGCATTCCATCTGTAATTGGATAGAAGATTGGATAGAAGAAAGATAAACATTTTTATGTTGCACGATGTTAGCACAACTTCTTATCAAACCCCAAAAGTTAGTGAAAAATGTACTTAAGTGCCCCATAACACACTAACAAAATACCCATTTTTGTAATAAAATATAAAAGATGAGGTTACAATGAGTAAATAGATACCCAACATGCCTAGGTTAAAAATTGCGTGCGTCCATGAAATGGTGACAAACGTCAGTACCCAAAAAAGTCCATAGACAATGCTTTAAAGCCCCCACAGGTCATCAATTTAGAGAACCAAAAATACTGGCCCTAGAATTATTGCTCTCACTCCGGCATGCGCGGCGGTACCCAACATGTGTAGTGCGTTTGTCGTTTTCATACACAAGCGCACCCGACGTGTTTAGTGGCGACGCGCGTGCTGGCGGTGGGGGGAACTTTAAAACATTTATTATTTTTATTTTTATTTTATTTTTCATGTGGCCATCCTCTGGTGCATTCCTCACGAGTGCCGCATGCAGCATTCATGAGGAATGCACAAGAGGATGGCCACATGAGTTGTGCCTTTACAACATCCCCTTTATCGCTGCTGCCTCCGGTTGTTGGTGCTGCAAATTGATCTCCTGACATGATTTCCATGTGTGACTACTTTCACCTGAATTGAGGGACATATACTTGATATACCTGGTCTCATCTCATCCATATGTAGTGGTGCTGACTGATGGTCTTGTTTGGACTCCTCCATGATATATATTTTTCCCCTGAAGAAGCCCAGAAGGGTGAAACATGTCAGGGTTATCTGAATGAGTAGTCTATCGTGCCTTACAAAAATAATTATCGATTTCATGTCACACTAATATTGCATGTGAAATAGACTAATCATGTTTTAACTTTTTTAATCATCTTTCAAAAATGATGTGACATTAATAAATTAATTTCTAATTTATAACATCAAGAGTTCATTAGTATTTCTTAAAAGCCCCTTCCCTTTTCGGTATTTGCACACCCTAAGGGCCTGTTCACGCGACGTCCGTTTTGTGTGCTGACCGGCTCCGTATGCTGCTGCACTCAAAATGCATCCCAATGTATCCCTATGTGTTTTATGGGCTCCAGTTCTCACGTGCGCAGTCCGTTCAGCTTAAAACAGAAAAAATACTGCATGTCACATTTTGTCCGGTCCGGAAACACACGGAACGCAACGAAAACGGAACGGAAACGCAACGCAATGCAGCTAAGGGGGAAAAAAAAGAAAAAATTGTATTCTTGCTCCACTTATTATGATGTCATCAACGTTGACAAAAAATTAACTGTCAGCATACGGACCGAAAACGCATCAAAAACGCGTTTTTGGCCGCGTTTTTGATGCGTTGCAGCTGGAGTGGGGCTGTTAGTATGTAAGCTGCCGCGCAGTGTGTTTTTGTGCGTTTTTGATGCGTTTGCGTATCCTGACCGTTTCCGGACCTGACAAAATGTGGCATGCAGTATTTTTTCTGTCGTAAGCTGAACGGACTGCGCACGTGAGAACTGTAGCCCATAAAACACATAGGGATACATTAGGATGCATTTTGAGTGCAGCAGCGTACGGAGCCGGTCAGCACACAAAACGGACGTCGTGTGAACAGGCCCGAGTGGAATTCACCGAAAAAAACGCTGCCTGCCATTAATCTATTTTTTTTCCTTCCTGTGGCTTATTCTAGTGTTAGTTTCTGCTCAGGTCTGGTTTCTACAATGTTAATAAGAGCAGTATGACTCTGGAAGGCTGCATCATAATAATGCCACCACGTGTTTATCTTTAGTTCTCCAATTGTACATAGCTGTTCTATGATTTCCAGCATGGCATTCACATGTGAATGCCATGGCTTTTTTCTAGCCTCATCCTATATAGCTTGCATAGCAGATATAGTTTACTGATTAGGTTTGAGCACTCATGCAGTTTATGTAATGCAGTCCACATACCTTTTAGCTGTGTTTTTCTTTTCTTATGTGGATGAGCTGGTCGTATTCCACTAGTAAACTTATAATTGCTTTTTATTCCCTGTTCTTCTTGTACCATTCCTCTGCGGGTCCATTACTGGGTCTGTCTGCAATCAGTACTTAGCAGCATTTCAAGCTTGAACTTCCATAGCTGGTAGCTGGTATTGTTGAGTTTTGCGATTGCAAACTTCATATTTGAACTGCTTGCCATCTTTCAGTAGCTTGGATGCGGCTCTTGTTGACTTGCAGTGTTCCGTTTAGTGTCTGGGCCCATAACTTGTTGGTTATGTGTTCAGATGAAGCACTGAGATCTTGAGGAATGCTGAATTAAGCTTTACTTGTTTAAGAATATTACATCTGAATACAGCATTTTGCAGGAAACGTATATGTAAAGAACTTTCTGTGTATAATAGATAAGCATGCATATAGAAAACTAACATTGTACTACAGCACCATCTACAGCTTAAACATATCAGTATTTGCTGTTATATTTCCAACAGAAACAACATTGACTTGACAAAAAATAGGCCAAAAAAATCTTAATACTATGAATACATGAGCAACAAACAGTCAATTGTTGCAAAATGAGGTCTACAAAGTAGCATTTCTGACAATATATGGGCAACAAACGCACAAACATGATATTGCATGACCAACAAACAAGCAGTCATGACAATGGACAACTGTGAAAATATGTTGGCAACATACAGACAATAATTTCAATATGCAAGCACCAAAGAGGCGATCATGACAATACACAGAAAACAAATGGGCAATTGTTACAATACATTGACAACAAATGGTTAACGGAGAGAATACATAGAAATCGGGAGAAGGACTGCGAGTCCCAAATGAGAAATTGGCTAGTGTACATTCCCGGAGGAAATGTAGAGTTACCTAAAACAGTCGTAAGAGGGCCATTGTAGGAGGAAATACCATGAGACCGAATAAGAGAGTCCCAGACCTTTAACAAGGGGGGGCGGAAAAAAGGAAGGGAACTATGCGCAGGGTGTGACTAAGGAGGCATCCAAGGGAGGGAAAGAGGTGGAAGGGGAGAGATAAGCCCATCTGTACCCATAATTTGTGTAACATACTTGCCTTGACTCCGCCCCCTTGCTGACAACATCACAACTCTCCTCATTCCTTGCTGATTTAAACCACAAGTTTTACTTGTCCTGTGTTCGTGCAACAAATGCAGACGCTGGACATAGAGACTCTGCCTCCATGTGCTTAGTCAATATCCCTGCTACTTGCTGAACCTCCTCATACCCTGCTACTAACCCTGAGCATTACACCTTCCATACCACCTGTGGATCCTTTGTTCCACCAACTCTTCCCTATTGACTGGATGTGCCTCACTGCTGTGTTCACCTGCATGCCGCTCCAGATCTCTCCAGTTGCCATTAGCAACCACCTGCTGCACAGCCTCCAGGACTTTCAGCTAAGCACTACTACTCTGGGATTCATCAAGGATTTCACTACCTGCTAGACATGTGCACTGCCAAAAAAATCGTTTAGTTTAGTTTCGTTTTAAATTCGGATTTGTGTTATTTCGTTTTTCCCATAACGTCTTCCAGGACAGCATCACGAGATGGAATCTCCTCCCTCACACACAGGAAACACGTCACTTAATCTGTTTAAAAGACCCTCCTCTCCTCCACTCCCTCAGTCTTTTGTGTTTCCTCAGTCAAGCTGGGGAGTGCGTCACAGAACGCTGAGAGGGGCTTCCATGTGGTGATGCTGCCCGGGAAGTCTTCCTTTTATGTATGGCCTGCCTGTGTAAGGCAGAGGGGTAGGTTTTCCTACCTTGTGTGAGCCCCAGGGATTCTCCTAGCGCTGCAGGAGATGAGGCTGGCTTCCTTTCCCCCTTCAGTGCCCAGTGCGGGCCGGTCCCGGGAGGACGAAACCCCCTTGGCTGGTCAGGGGAAACGGTGGACCGCCGTTCAGAGGGGTCTGTCCGGTTCTCAGGGCCTCGGGACGTGTTCCATTTCCAGTTCAGGGCTTTGCCGTTCGGTCTCTCGTCAGCACCTCGAATTTTTTCGAAGTTGTTGGGGGAGGCTCTGGTCCCGTTACGGTTGCAAGGAATAAATATCATTCCTTACCTAGACGATATCCTCCTGTCGGCACCGTCCGCAGGGCAACTTCGAAGGGATTTAAGAGTGACCCAGGATTGGCTTCAGGGGCTGGGATGGATTTTGAATATCCAGAAATCCAACCTAGAACCTTCTCGGGTGATTACTTATCTGGGGTACATCTTGGATTCCAACCAGCAGAGGATTTTCCTTCCTCAGTAAAGTTTTGTTTCACTAAAACTTTCTCTATTCTTTGACTCTATGTAATCAACTGCCATGCATGCAGGCGATATCTAACTACACCTGCTACTGGACATTAACTCTCTAAAGCAAATACACTTCAAGCTGCTACTGTGTATTCAGAGAGCTTTTACTATAGTTACTTTTTTTTTTACTAACATTCTGCCTTATTGACTGTTCACCCTCATCATAGCTTCACCTGTGCTTAAGTGCCTTCCACAGGCTTGAGGGGAACTTGAGTAAAATTTCCTATTCATACTTGTGATTGACAGACATCCGTGGCTGTGAGCTATAAAACTTATCAGCCCCCATTCCTCGAGCGTTACAATTTGTGAGCTGAATGAAAAATAGTATCTATCATTCTGGTCAGTATCACCACTTGATAGTAGAGTTCCACATCCGGTAAACCAACTCCCCCAAACGATTTTCGTCATACCTCCAACTTAGTAGTTTTTACCAATCCCTCACCTCACGAACTAACCTACACAGATCACTCACCCCGTTTGAAACCATCTGCACGACACCTAATCCTCCTACACATACCATCTCTCTAATATACCGTCTGCTATGCTCCACACAATCCACCTCACGCCCATACTTTGTGATCTGTCTCTTGATCTTACGGACGCAGAGATTCGACAAGCATTTCTCTTTACCCACAAGATATCCACTGCTAGTTCAGCCCAAGAAATAGGTTATAAACTTTTGACGAGATGGTATCGCAGCCCCAAAATACTTCAAAGGATTTTCCCTGGCACCTCCACGATGTGTTGGCGCTGCGCTTCCCAAACTGGCTCTCTATACCACATTTGGTGGTCCTGCCCCCAGATCATGTCTTTCTGGGATCAAGTCTTCATGGTCTATCGACAAGTTACGGATTCTACTCTTCCTCCCCGAAGGTTGCGCTACTCTCCATTTTCCCGGGCTCCATTTCACACTTTAAGAAGGACATACTCCGCTTCTGTGTCTCCTCCTGCATTCAATGAAACATGGACACCCTGGCTTGTATATATGGACTCAGACCACTTTAAATCACTTAGATCCCATGTTCCCTATGCATTTGTCAAGGTACAGAAATGGGAATCCAATTAAGTCATGGCTTGATCATTTACTTCACCAGAGGAAACTTCTTACCTTCTGCTTCTCAACCTCTTTGTTTGTTGTCCACTTTGTCCACACTTCCCTACCCCCCCCCCATTTTTTTTTTCTCTTCCCTCTTTCTCACCCATCACTGCCCCAGGTGTTGATAAGATCCACCTACTTTCTCACATGGGTTTAAATCTGCAACCGGGTCGAAATGCCGATTCTCAGCTTGACCCATTTGATTATGCACTGTTTCCACAATGTAACCCTATATATATGTATGATCTTAATCACCTGCTTGTCGATAACTGTGTTTGTTTTGATAAAAAATTGCCCCTCAATAAAAACTTATGTAAAAAAAAACGATTTTCGTCATGTCAACACTGCATATCACAATTGCGCCGGTTTGTAGGCCCAAATAAACGCAGACGTAGAGCGACAAAAAAAAATTGGGAACCCTAAGGGGGACTGCTTGGAACATGTATAGAAAGTGGCAGAATATCCATTTTAAAAAGGGCCATGCGGCCAAACCAGGAATGATTCAACTTTGATCAGTCGAGTAACTTGGGTGTGGAGTAAGGTAAGTTGGGGTATAAAATTAAAATCATATAGACCAGGGGTGCCCACAAGGTCGATCGCGATCTACCAGTGATCGCGTAGCGATCACTGGTAGATCGCATGTCCTCTCCTCCTCCGAGATCCGAGAAGAAGTGAAGGAACTGGCGGTGGGGGAGGGCGGAGGACGGAGCCGCTGTCACAGAACTAATGTAGAGCGGTGAAGAGAGAGAGAGAGAGGGAGACGCTCGGCCAGGATCTGACAGCCGGCGCCTCTCTCTCCCCTCACTGCTCGTCCGTTCTGTCACAGCGGCTCCGACAACTCCCCTCCCCCCCCGCGGCTGAAGTGCTCTTTCACTTCTCGTCGGATCCCCCGCTTCCTCTGCCCGGGAGAGCAGGGGGGATGCAGAGGAGAAGCTGAGCCCATTTGTGCGTGGCCGAGCGGCAGAGGATCGGTACATGTCAGTAGTCAGTAGTCTGTACAGAGGCTCCTCCCCATTCAGAAGCTGCTTGATAGTAAATATTTTCTGAAGGACAGGACGCCCGGACATGTAGGGCGCACTGGAATGTAAGCCGGCCGACTCCCTGCATTCAGGTGCGGGAGGGGGTGTGGAGCTGTATAGGACAGAATCAAGCCAGTGAAATGAGCACCAAGGTGCCCAACCGAGAACAAATCACAGGGCATGCCTGAGACAGCAGATCAGCCCTCATTCGCTGATTGGAGGGCGGGCCCAGCCGGTCCCCGGCCTCAACTGGAAGATCTCGAGTGGGCCCTGCTACGGCGTTGAGGTAAGGCGTCAAATGGCCAGGAGTCCATTCCAGTGATGGGCAAGTCCAGCCAGTCTGGCACCAGGACCGGTTCCGTCTCTAGAAATTCAAAAAGCCCAGGGAGCTGCGTTGGGGAGCGTAGATGGAAGGATTCGGAGCCCTTACGAATTTGAATACGGAAAGGGTGACCCCAGCGATAGGTAGCTCCTACCTGGCGGATAACATCTAGCAAAGGCCTCACCGATCTGCGCATCGCCAGGGTCAGGCGAGAAAGGTCTGGGAGAAGTTGGATGGAGGCTCCGTCAAAGTCTATGGGGCCCGTTCTCCATACAGAGCGAAGGATCTCCTCTAGCGTAGGAGTGCACCCAACAATACATCTCTAGCACAATTTAGGGGTCCCTGGGCGGCTCTGGATACACGGTGAACCCTGTCAAGTTCGATGAAGTTGGTGGGAGGTTTCCCCAGGGCCAGATTGAGAATAGCGGTGATGGTGGCGTGTAGATTGTGGCCTTCAGTAGCCTCCGTAATCCCCCGAAGTGGAAAATGATTGCGTCTACTGCGGTTTTCTCCATCTTCCACCCTCAATTGCAGTTGTTGGAGTTGGGAGCGATGGGATTCCTGGGCAGCCACCAGAGCCTCCAGACGGGTATCATGTGAGGTCACTGAATCTGATAGGGCTGAGATGTTGGCGTCTGCAGCTGTCACCCTCTGGCGAAGCTCTCTCACCTCACCAGTGGCGCACCTAAGGAACAAAGGGCCCTGGTGCAAGATTTTATTTTTGCCCCCCCCCAAAAAAAAGCAGAAACACAGCGCTCTTCTCCCGCAGCGCTCGTCCGGCTGTCACACTTTCTCTCCACCACGCTGGGACACAGAGCAGTGCCCAGCGGGGAGGAAAGAAAGCAGGGATGCGCCGCTGTGTCGGCAGACAAATTGCACTTTCGGCATTTAGCCAAAAGTGCCATTTTCAACCGATATGTTTTGGCGGCCGATATATCGGTGCATCCCTAATCTTTACAGCAATGCAGAATGGCACAGGCTATAGAGAACTACACATCCCAGCAATATGTTATATAACAATGGCATTTCTGTATAAAGAGCTGCTGAGATTTGTAGTCCTCTATAGAGGGTGCCATTCTGCATTGCTGCAACAGTACTTTATACAACATTAGGCAAACAAATAATAATTATTTAATTTAATTAATTATTTACCCTTACCTCTTCTGTCTTTAGCTCTTTCCTATGTGTGTTCTGTTTGCTGGGTCCTCATTGCCAGAGGCGGCTCTAGACTTTGTGAGGCCTAAGGCGAAACTTAACCATGAGGCCCCATCTTACATATGCACGTATACATACACTCATATGTACACACATACAAAAATGCAAAGTCATTTACTTATGCATGCATCTCCGCAGCCCCCCTTCTCCAATCACATCTCCGCAGCCCAGGGCCGCCGTCAGGGGGGTACGGACGACACTCAAGTAAGGGGCCTGAGCCGCTTGAGGGGCCAGAGAACCTTACATGAGTATCGGCCGACGGCCATACATGACTGGCAGGAGGTGGAGGTGGCCGGGCCCCCGCAGCACCGGAGGATCCGCACACTCCAGATCCTTAACTTGGGTGCTCTGTGTCCCCCTGTCTCCACTGCAGTGACTGACTGCACATTTGGTTTTTAATGATGGCTGCCGCGAGTAGCGGCAAGTGCCCACATCCCATTTAATACATTGCCGAAACGGCAATATATTAAATTAAAATCATTCTCTGGTGGTCCAGTGGAGAATCAGTATGATATGCATCTCTTGCTGATGCAGATCAAACTGATCGCTCCCTAGTGGTGTCGCCATTGACTAGCAGGGATCGATTAGTATGGTCTGCATCAGCCTGAGATGCAGATCACACTGATTCTCCACTGGACATCAGGAGAATCCCCAAGTGCCACACTGGACCCCAGGAATGCAGCTCCCCTACCTGCAAAACAGGTAAGCAGGAGAGGGGGAAATTTTTTCATTAACTATTGTTTTAGTTGTGTGTTTTTTTTGTGTGGTGTGCGTGATGTGTGTGTTTCATTACATGTGTGTTTTTTAACCACTTCCCGCGGGTTCGCATAAATGTACGTCCTCCGCTGGAAGTGGTTATAGCAAGAATATGGGTGCTCCTACAGCCGCGTTCTTGGTACCGTTTTAAGGCCTCTTCACACCACTTGCAGTGCGTTCCGGCTGGTGAATGGTGCCATAGCCACGCCCTCCGGCCGCAATGCGATCGGCCACACGGGATCACAGGGCACATTGTACCTGAGGTCCGGTCCAATCAAAATGGTGCAAGCACTATTTTAAACGCACCGTACTGGACCCCAGGCACAATGTGCCCTGCGATCCCGTGCGGGCGATCGCATTGCGGCTGGAGGGTGTGGTTAAGGCGCCATTCACTACAATGGCCCGCCACGCCCCCTCCTGACCGGGTAAAAATGGAGCCGGCCTCAATGCGATGTACTGCGTTCTGGCCAGAATCGACGCAGCCACACTAATCACATGTCCTCAGCCCCCCTTTCTCTAAGCACATCACCACAGCACCCCTAATCACATGTCCTCAGCCCTCACCTTCCTGCTACATTTCCTTAGCCTCCCTGATCACATCTCCACACCCCCCCCCCTTCGCATCTCTTACCTCCGATCCTGGCACGGCAGAACTGTCTGTAGAATGGTGAGGGGGCAGGGATATCCTATGTCCCCTCTTCCCTCACTTGCAGGCGAGAGGCCTCGCACCTGCCTCAGCCTGGGGGGGCCCAGCACAGTCCCTGTGCATAGATGGTGGGACTTGCCGGATAGCACCGGATCAGTGGGCCCCCCATCTGCGCCGGGAGTGTCAGATAAACGGATGATCCGACACTCCCGTTGCAGAGACTATGCACAGGGACTGTGCTGGGCACCCCCAGGCTGAGGCCCCAGTGCCGGAGCACCGGCTGCACACGGCCTTCTTTGGCGGCATGGCTTTCTGCGTCACGCTGCGACCGGCCGGCACAGCGCCATCTGCTGGTGGGAGGCGGAACTGCTGCCTGTAGCGTGATCCGTGCCCATAGAGACCACTGGCGTCTGCGAATCCACGTCATCTGAAGAGGGGGGCCGTGTCCCAGAGGGTGCGGGGGATACTGATGGGTCCAAGGCCCTCTGTCCCGAGGGTCGGGTGGAGGAGCGGAGCCAATGCACAGGGGTGGAGGCAGGCGCAGCCGCAGCCTTCTTTGGCGGGACGGCTTTCGGCGCCATGTTGCGGCCGGCCGATGTTGTGGCTTTATTCGGGCGGTGCCTGAAATAGGAGGCAATGTCTCGGGTCCAGGAGGTGGCGGGAGTCTCGGGCTAGGTCCGTACACCGGGCATGGGGCATAAAGTAAGTCTGGAGCTGGAAAGCCCGGTGTATGAGTGCCCCGGGTTGGCAGAGCTTGATTCCGTGCATCCTTACTACTCCATGGTCGGCCACGCCCCCTCCAGTTTATTGTTTTACTGTTTATATATTGGAAGAATTTTTGGGGGTTCTTCTTACAGACTGTGGTGATATGTTTTTGTAATCTATTTTAGCTGCCCGGATTTCACGTTTACATTCAGCTTCTTTTCTTTGATATGTTTTCTTTGTTTTCTTCTTTTATTGACTGACAACATATGTAACACGTAAAATACAAGTATGGCCATTCATAAACAGTACACAAAAAGTTCTGATACCTTATGCAAACAGAAATCACAGAATGTCCAGGTCTGCACGGGTCAAGAACAAAAGCATGGCCATCTACATTTTGCAGTATTATTAATTACAGAAATGGTAGACATAAAGCATCACATATCTGAGTCACGCATGAAAGTTAAATCCAAGAAAAGAGAAATCAGGATAACCTGACTGGTCTTAGCATTTAAAAGAATAACCTATCATTGTAAAGGATGCTATTCAGGATAGCAGTAGAAGAGGGATAAGAAAGGAAAGAACTGGCAAAGAAGAGCAAGAGACAGAAGAGCATAGCTTAAGGAGGACAGGAAGACAACAGGGTTCGCCCCCAGCATCCTTAGTCAGGGAGACCCACCCTTATCAGGTATGTGAAGGGGGGATCACATCCTGAGAAGGCAACCAAACACTGTTTGTACTAGAAAGGTAGGATATGGCACGGAGAATGGAGTCATACATTCAACCGGACATAAGGTCAGTGTAACGGTCCGAATACTGAAAATAGATCCAAGGTCCCCAGATGGATGAGAACTGCCCTTCTGTGTTTCTCAAGGTTGCCGTTAAGTCTTCCAGGACATATACATCATGTACCTTGGAAATCCATAGTGGAATTTTAGGGGGACATGGTTGTTTCCATAACAAGGGGATAGATGCTCTGGCCGCATCCAACAAGTGGCGTGTGAGCGAGTGCCGGAAGGTTGAGAGCGGAGCCGAGAACATGTGCAAAAGACATGCTCTAGTGTTATTTCTGAGATCAGTCATAGTCAAGTCATGGATGACAGTCAGCACTTGGTCCCTGAAGGGTCTCAAAAAACATGGACCAAAAAACATGTAACATTGTACCTGAATCTGAGCCGGGTCTCATCTTATGCATGAGCTATGGGACCCTGTACCACTGAGACAATATCTTATATCCCATCTCCTGGACTTTGCTGGCGATGGAAGATTTGAAAGACATGGTGACGATGGTGTGAGCCTGTTGTTCCATGAAGGCGAGCCCCCGTTCTTTTTCCCAGCTCTGCCAGAATGATGGATAAGCGTCCGTAGAGGGTGCAATTAGCAATTTATATATGGTAGAGATAGCGTGTCAGGAGGGCAGAGCACCCCTGCACAAGTTTCTGTAAACTATTAAGGGTCTGTCCAGTGCCTGGGGGTTCGAAATGGCCCAAAGAAAGTGTCTGAGTTGCATAGCGGTCCAAGGGTCAAGAGGGAGGTCAGCCAGAGATTGTAAGGCTGGACCCGTGAGCCACTCTTGAGTCTTCACGAAAATCAAGTAATCTGTACTTGTCAGCCGACAGAAGGTGGGAGAAAATAAGGTTTTCCGCATCAGGAGCACAGTCAGGGTCTCCCAGAACCGGGATCAAGGGTGAAGGTGCGGGTGACAATGCGGAGCTACGTAGCACCGTAGGGGCAATTCGAATGGTGGTGGAGATCCCGGACCTTGAGCGGTAGGGGGGAGGAAAACCAGGGAAGCCCCTCCAAAGGGAACCGGTAGGTGCCCCTGTCCAGAGATACCCAGATCTTGTGACTTAGAACTTCAGTCTAAGATACTATTAAAGTGGACTGCCCTGTAGTATGATTGAAAATCGGGTAGTCCCACACAGCAACCCCCCCGCCCCCCCTCTCCTGCTGATCTTTGGAAAAAGCCAGGAGGGAGGAAGATTGGCAAGGCCTGGAGGAAATATAGAACTCGGGGCAAAATGTTCATCTTGATTACACCACATCTACGAAACCACGAGATGTTAAGAATGGACCAAAGCTTAAGATCTTTGAGTATCTCAGTCATTGGTGAAGCAAAATTGGCAGCATATAGATCCTAAAAAATCTGCTTTAATGTGAGTCCCCAAATATTTAACTTTCAAAGTATTTTATTAATTTTCCAAAGTACAATAAAACAATAAAATAGCACATGATGCACAATCAGTATAGCATACAATTGCATTACAGTTTCTTCCACATTAGCATAATGAAGTAGTAGGAGGGGATCACTAGAGGCCATACACACAATATATAATAGTTCTGTACATGGGGAGTACCCTCCCCATGGGGAGGGTACCCTCAAAAAAAACCCTGCACAACCTAGGTTGTATATTGTGTAGTTTTTTGACTAAGTTTGGGGCGAGGCCTCTAATCACCTGGTGGAGTACTTTGGGAAGTGCCTGTTTTGGAATGAGAATGAAAATTACCCAGTTTCCAGCACCCCTGTATATAACAACCAGGGGGTCCAGGTCAATTCAAAGCTTTTTTTATTATCTTGGAGGATGCTGTGAAGTTTCTCATGGACCATAATCCACGACATTTTTTGTTTGACCAAGTGGAATGGAATTGTTGGTGTTTTCCAAGCCCTAGCTATGGTTATTTTGGTTGCCAACAGAAAGAAAGTCATTAATTTATCCAAAGCTTTAGACAGTCCTGGAATCGGGCAATTCAGCAACACATATTGGGGATCTCGTGGGACTCTCACCCCAGTAACCCTAAATATTAGAGCACAAAGCCGGTTCCAAAAAGGTCTCAATTTGGGGCATTCCCACCATATGTGATATACCGTGCCCGCGTGTGCACATCCCCTAAAACAATGAGGAGAAACCTCTGGGTATATTCTCGCTAGTCTGGCAAGGACCATATACCACCTAGATAAAACCTTATAATTAGCTTCTATTAGTGAAATATTAAGTAAACCTGATGACACACAACATTGATGCCAAACCTCCAGAGGAATAACCCTTTCCAGGTCTTGTTCCCAAGCTAACATATAGGGTAATTTAATTTCAGAGTCTACCAGGAGGGATTAGAGCAGCGAAACTCCCCCCCTCTGGCCCCCGGCTCCAAGAATACTCCAGTATAATACCTATCCAAACTATTGTCCAGGGCAAGATTAGAATCTCCTGCACAGATCACTGCGCCTTCAAAATTAGGTAGTAAGGTTTTTAGGTTTTTAGTGAAAAACGGAACCTGGGCCGAGTTGGGGGCATAATAGGACAAGAGTGTAACTAAGGTGTCGTTTAAATGTCATTTCAATAATAAATATTGTCCCTCGGGGTCTCCTATCTCCAGCAACCAGAGAAATGAGACATTTTTTGCAAGGCATATGGCAACCCCTCTAGTCTTGTCGGAGGCATTGCTCAGGAAAAATTTGTTAAGGAAGGCAGGTTGATAAGATATCGGGAAATTAGTTTCCTGAAGAAAGAGGAGGTCCACTCGCTGAGAGTGGTAATATTGAAATGCCATTTTTCTCTTCGCTGGAGAGTTTATACCCCGAACATTGTGGGAAGCAAATATCAATGGTCTATGTGTAGTCATCATAACCCCAGTTTAAGGTCAAAGCACAAAATAAGGCAGCACAGGTATAGCTCACCACTCCCCAAGATGAGCAGGTTTCCAGATGTTGGACCATAGAGGAATATAGGGTGGACCACCCCTGCGGACTCAAAGAATAAACTAAGAAAAAAGAAAGAAGGAAGAAAAGACAAAGAGGACCAACAAAACAATACAAAGAAATAAATAAAAAACACCAAAAAATACCCAGACAAACAATTATCCCCTTTAGGTTTATCGGAAAAAATTTCCGACCCTTGTACCTCAGCGACCCCCTAAGAGGGTACCTGCTGGGGTTCATTGCCTATAGAGGGGATATGTGATGGCCTTTCCAAAGACCAACCCAGGAGAGAAAGCAGCTCATTAATATATTAAAAAAGTCCCCAAATATTTAAGTCAATTTTTAGCCCAAGTAAAGAGAATATAAATTCACAGGTGGGAGAGAACATTGTTTGGCAGAGATATTCAGGGCAAATGATTTCGGTACATTCACCTTAAAATCAGAAAACCGGACCGTATTCAGCAAGAGCCGATATAAGGTGAGAGGTAGAGTGCAACGGGTCGGTGAGGATTTTTTTTTACATCATCCGCATATACAGCTACTTTTTGTTCACCCGAGGGTGTGTAATAGCCCTGTAGGTCCATTGATTTCCATGGTGGTGCCAAGCAGGGCTCAAAATTTCCACTCGCCCCCTCGCAATTGGCAAGTGAAAATTGCGTGGGGGCGAGTGGAAATTCATGGGGGTGGGGGAGAAGGGCGCCGCCGGCAGTACGAGGGGGGAATCTGCCGCCGCGGGGAGAATGTTCAGCTGTCTGTCCGTCATCTGCCCACGTTAGCTGCCATAGGCTGGGAGGAAGACTGCAGAGCTCCAATTAGCTGGCTGGCAGGACAGCACGGGACCTGAAGGGAGGCTTCAAGTCGGACATGGAGGACAGATTGCTGTACCCCCACCAGGAGAGGAAAGGGGCACATGAATCAGGTCAGCCATGGGGACTGTGCATTTTTGCTGACCTCTGCACTGTGCGTTTTTGCTGACCTCTGCACTGTGTGTTCTTGCTGACCTCTGCACTGTGCGTTCTTGCTGACCTCTGCACTGTGCGTTCTTGCTGACCTCTGCACTGTGCGTTCTTGCTGACCTCTGCACTGTGCTTTCTTGCTGACCTCTGCAATGTGCTTTCTTGCTGACCTCCCGCACTGTGCGTTATTGCCAACACCAGGAGAGGAAGAGAGCACCTGAATCAGATCAACTGTGCACTGTAAGTCCCTGTTTTTTCACTGTAAAGGTGCCCATACACCTGCCGATTATCGTACGATTTTCGGAAGGTTGGTGGGGTGCTCGGAAAAGATTAAAGCCGCACACTGCCCGCTCAGCACTGCAATTATCGAAAGCCCTATGATCTGCCCAAGTACGATCTGCCTGTCCAAGATGGGCAGGTCGTACAAAATTTTAATGACCTTACAACCATCGCACAACGAAAGTCGTGCAATGGCTGTAAGGTGTATGGGCAGCTTAACACTGCTGACCTCTGCACTCCGAGCTACATTACTGACCTCTGTACCGCTGACCTTTGTACTGTGCGTCACACCACTGGACTCTGTACTCTACGTTGTTACTGATCTCTGTACTCTGCATCACACCACTGACCTGGCGGAGTTAAGTCCGGAGCAGGGTAGGGGTTAATTGGGACAACTGGTGGTGAGCAACTTTTAAGGCCTGGAAAAAATTTGTGGCGACAGTGGACATCCTTGACGGGTGCCATTAGATAAGGGGAAATCCATAGATCTAATCTCGTTTACTCTCACAGCAGCAGACGTGAAGAGTAAAGGGCAGAGATCCATTTGAGCAAGTTATCACCCAAGCCTATGTGGTGTAAAACTGCCTGCATAAATCCCCAATTGACTTTATCGAACGCCTTCTCAGCATCGGTGGCGAGCAGCACCAGAGGTTTATTTTGGGACTTGGCTAGATGAACAACATCCTGGACCCTGCAGGTGTTGTCCCTGGCTTCTCTAGATGGTATGAACCCTACTTGGTCCATGTGGATGAGCTGGGACCTAAACGGGAACAGCCTGTTGGCTATAATTTTAGTGAACAGTTTAAAGTCCACATTCAGTAGTGCGATTAGTCGGTAGTTACTGCAGAGTCAGATCGCGGTCCGCCTTTCATATTAGGGTGATCCATGTCAAAGCATATCTCTAGGAATTGGAGAGTCCTGTAAGATAAAATATGCAAAAAGGAAATGAGCAGAGAGCTGGGGGAAAAATTATTTATAGTATCCTACTGAGAGACCGTCTGGGCCCGGGGCTTTCCCTGACCAAGTAGACTTTACATCAGATTTCTGTTCCTATAGGGAAATAGGAGATTCCAACAACTCTCGATCCACAGAATGTAAAGTGGGCATGTCAGAATTACGGATGTAAGAATGGACAGCATGGGCAGGAGGCGACTGTGCCCGTCTAGCAGCTGGAGGACGCAAGTTATACAGACCTTCGTAATAGGACCAGAATTCCTTGGCAATCTCGCTCGAAGACGCTATCGTCTCACCAGATTGTGCCACAATATGGGAGATAAAAGATTTGGCATGAATGCCACGTAGGGCCTGTACAGGAATCTTCCCCGGTTTGTTTGAAAAGTCATCTTACCCCTGAGCAAACGTCGTTTTACTTTGGAAAACAGTAAGTTGTAGAGTTCTTCTCTAACGGCATGTAGTTCCGCCTGAGTCATAAGAGCTAGAGAGAGTTTGAGAAGACTCCAGAGAATGTAAGCGCTCAAATAGGTGAGCTAATTTGCGGGCCCCATGTTTCAGTAAATAGATGAAAGTAGTCACTCGCACTCCATGATATTAAAGTCAATGCAGTTTATTGACTGAGAACACACATCTCCTTAGTGACGTTTCGAGACCATGCGGCCCCGACCTCAGGCAAACAGTTTGACTTTAATATCGTGGAGTGCAAGAGACGACTCATCTATCTACATGTTACGGAGGCACCACCGCACCCACCCAGTTGGATTTGGGTTTTTGTCCGGTCAGGAGTGCGATGGGACAGGAGGATTAAGTTCCATGTTTGAGTAAGACGCCCCTGATGAAATATTTATGAGCTTCCCAAGTGATTGGAGGCGAAGAAGAGGATGAAAAAAAAGGGGAAAAAAGGAGGACAATTCAGTTGCCGCATCTGCTTTGATCTGGGGGTCTTGCAATAGTGATTTGTTAAGCTGCCACATAAAACACAGGCAAGAGGGAGCGCTGTTAGAGCCAGGGACATATGTATCGCGGCATGATCAGACAATAAAATGTTATCAATGGAGGCCTGCAGACCCGCGGGAGCTCCTCATGAGCAATGAAAAAGTAGTCTAATCTCGAATACATTTGATGGACATGAGAAAAAAAGGTGAAGTCCCTGTCCTGTGGATGCAGGAACCGCCATGTGTCCGTCAGGTGCAGGAGATGCAGCTCAGATCTCAGTTTTTTCAGGTATGAAAAGGCCAGGTGAGAAGTGTCATGGTGCGGCCATAAAAAATATCCTATTTTTTGGCCTCTTGTCATTGGACTTGCCGTGCGTGACGAAGTACCCTTGGAAGCATCTATTAGGGAGTGCATAGCCAAATTAAAATCGCCCCCTAGCACCAAGATGCCATCTGTAAATTCCAGGAGGATTTGAACTAGAGTGTGCAGGAACCCTAGTTGGTCAGTATTTGGAAAATATACATTAGCAAAGGGTCACTGAAACGCCTCCTATTTTCCCTTTCAGGAGAATGTAC
This sequence comes from Nanorana parkeri, assembly GCF_000935625.1. NCBI lineage: Eukaryota > Metazoa > Chordata > Amphibia > Anura > Dicroglossidae > Nanorana > Nanorana parkeri. The sequence goes on from NW_017306993.1 coordinate 186,071, forward strand.
CGCCCATTATTGTCTGTGTACTGATCAGTATATGTCCATGGAACAGATTTAGCAATGAGAACAGAGACTCCCTTCAATTTTGAAATAGGGGAAGGACAATGATAAACTAGGGGGAAGTCCCTGTTGAACAACTTAGGGATCTGATCCTTCCTAAAGTGGGTCTCCTAGAGGAACACAATCTGAGAGCCAGATTTCTTTAGATCCGCCAGTAATCTAGACCTCTTTTTGGGAATATTCAGCCCCTGAGCTTTCAGGGATGTGAAGTTGATGCCAGCCATCATCAAAAACAGGGTACGGGGTGCGATCCAGAAGCAAAAAAAGGAGGAGAGAAGGGAAAGAGAGAGGAAAGAGCAACTGGAGAGATTCTGAATAACAGGAGAAGAAAGAGAAATGCTGCAGAGCCAAAGCAAAAGATTAGGATGCAGCAAGCTGATAGAAGTACGTAAGTATGTGTATATAGCCTGACCAGACTAACGGTGCAGTGCACTGTAAACAAGTGTATCAACCCGTTGCACAACGCATGGGGTAACCCCATCTGGGGGTGTTTAGAGAAACTGATATAAGACATGGCCCGGATTAAGGAAGTAACCAACACAGGGATGGAAACTGTCGCATAGCAACCGGCAGGTATTTGTCAGTGTCCTGAGAAAGAGACAATCAACCCCAATCTTGTACTCCGACCTGTCCATATGCAACCCGTACATTAAGGAAGCATGCAGTTCCCCCTAAACACAATATTTGTAAAATGAGCCCTGAGTAGTACATCAGCACAGAGGGTATAACAAAATGAACCAAACAATATAAATGAAACAAATAAACTACTACAGTGGGATCATCCGTCTAACAATAATAGAGGGCATAGGCCTCACTGTAGGAGACAGCAATGCTATGTGGAGAGTTCCGCAACATTACCTGAGGTCGCTTAACAAAAGAGGCCACTACTTAAAGGCTGACAACTTCCAGAAATGGCGGGCTTAACATCTCGTGTCCTGTTGGCGCTGGTACTGAGGAAGAACGCAGTCGGTAGCGGCATCGGCCCCTGGAAGGATGGGCCTGTCGTAGAAAGAGTGGAGCCTCATCTGTGGGGGTCATCTGCCAGAAGGGAAGTCCAGCCAGTTCTGAAGATCAATCAGTGCCACATCCAGCCAGTGGAAGAGATCAGGCAATTGAGATAAAGAGTGAAGTGCAAAGGAATGATCCTGATGTTGAATGATAAGGTGAAAAGGATGGCCCCACCGATAGAAAGCTTCGGCAGATCTTATCACATCCAGTAGTGGCTTCAGCAATCTGCGCATCCTCAGAGTGCGGCAGAAAAGATCAGGCATAACTTGGATTGAAGCTCCATCGAAGTCGAGGGGACCCCTATTACATGCCCTCCACATAATTTCTTCCCTGATCTAATAGAAATGAACTCAGTAGAGGACATCTCTGGGTATGTCAGCTGGGGAGGATGAAACAACTGCACACAATGCATGCAGTCCAATTTGAAAGGCTTGCCTGGAGGTTTGTCAAGGAACATGTTAAGTATGGCCATGACTGTGGATCGCAGCTCTGAGCCTGCGTTGGCCTCGGGGGTCCCCTTTTAGTCTGATGTTGTTACGACGACTGCTGTTCTCCGCGTCATCTTGATGTAAAAACAGAGTATTCATGCGATGTTGCGTGAGTAAATGTGCTGATTCCATAGCCGACATCCTAGAATCAGTAATGGTGATTTCCACTGCAGTGACTTTGCCGTCCAGTGAAACCACCTGCTGTTTAATTTCGTGCACCTTCGCCCTCAGAGCCTGCACAATCTTAGCAGCCATGGCATCTAACTCAGCTTTCATGGTGAGCTGAGGGAGAATGGAGCACCATGTGTCATCTTCCTCTGCCTCTGTGTGACAGGTGGTGACGGAGGACTCTGATCTTGAGGGGGAGACACCTCGCAGCATCACTGGGTCAGAATCGGAGAAGACTCACGATCAGACCGCAACGGCACTGGGTCATGGGCTGGGGCTGCCTGTTTCTTCTGCTGCTTGCTGGGGGTAGAATTCACCACTGTGACATGGCCGGGCGCCATGTTGGGGTCCTGAGCAGGCTGCAAGGAGGGCAGTTGCTGGACAAAATACCGCTGTATATCCAGGGTACTGTCACTGGGGGTGAGCTACAGGATCGCTTGGAGTGCGGCATGCAGTAGGAGAGTATTCCGGGAGGAAAGGCCGTGCAGAGCTCCAAAGAAACACGACCTCATGCCGCCATGTCCAGACCACGCCCCCGATATGTTTTCTTACCGTTTTATTAAGCCATGCAGGCCTAGCTCTAGATCTTTTATTTTTGTTACCTAATGATATGCACTTGGTAATAGCATTGTGCAATGTATTAAAACAATTCAACTTTTCGTCAGTGTTTATTGTTAGAAATAAGTTGTCCCATTTAATGTCATGCACTAGATGACGCAGCTTATCGGTTTGCCGTTTTGGAATTTAGCGTTCTTGTCAAACCAACACACTTCTCTTTTCTGTACCAACATTAAAAGCAATCACCCTGTGATCACAATTACCAAATGTATCCCTAATCGCTATGTCTGCAACTAGGTCCGCATTATTTGCATTAATAAATCTAGTATTGTATTCTTCCTGGTTGGGACATCAACCATCTGATCCATGAAATTGTCCCGCAACATGTTTAGGAAACGGCCAGCCTTTGTTGAATGAGCGGTTCCATCAATGCCACGATAATTGAAGTCACCCATTATAACAACATTTCCCTGCTTCCCAGCTATTTCTATTTGGGAATGTAGGTGAGCCTCCTCCTCTTCCCTTATGTTCGGGGGTTTATAACACACACCCACAATTAGTTTACAACTAGCATCAGTCTTACCTTGTGCTAGCCACAAAGACTCAACACCATCGCTACTCTCTATCATGAGGTCATTTTGTATGTGCACAGTTAGATTGTTTTTCACATACATGCATACCCCTCCCGCCCTTTTACCAACCCTGTCCCTCCTGAACAGGTTGTACCCTTGTACATTAGTTGCCCAGTCAGGTGAGCTGTCTAGCCAGGTTTCTGTTATTCCCACTATATCGAAGTCCTCTTCGAGAAGCATAAGTTCAAACTCCTCTAATTTGTTTGCTAGACTTCTAGCATTCATGTACATACAGTTTTTTTTCAAACAAATAATTTTTTAGAACTTCATGAGAATTGACGGCACTTTATTTTCTATTCATGATAAAAAATAATAATATTATTGGCATACACTCAACAATTAGCAAAACTAAAACAATTGGACATACAGTTCTATATTTATGTTGTACATGATTTATGTTGTACATGATTTAAGCAAGCACATGGGCTCCTTTTAAGGGCTTTGCTACTGTTGTATTATTAACTTAAAGTAGGACTAACCAAACTCTTTTTTTAGTTTAGGATAGTGTCAGGGAGGATTATAACCGCTCACAGCTTTTTTTGCTATGTGTCCCATTAGAGTAAATTACCCTTTGCTTCCTGTCCGAAAGCCACAACAGGAAGTGAGAGAAAATCACTGGTGGTCATGAGGGTCAATAGAACTAGCATTCACATTCAAAGATTTCCCAATTATTCCTATTCTAAGGACAACCCAAAATTCTTGATTATCTTTCACTTTGAGTGATAACGGTCACCAGGACAAATAGAGGGGGTGAATCTCCCAAACAGGGACACAAACAAACTGTTTTTTAGTTTTGGATAGAGTGGATCGGGATTAGAATACAAGGTTTTTATTGCGGTCTGTGTCACCATTAGGGAAATTCACCCTCTCTATTCGTCCTGGTGACCATTTATCACTCAAACTCAAAGAAAGAAATCCCCAAATTTGGTTGGTAGGAATGAATTGGGAATCTTCCAATAAGGACACTAGTTCTGGTGACATTGCTGACCATCAGGGATTTCTCTCTATTTGGAAGGATTTTCTTTCACTTCCTGTGGTTGTGATCGCACAGGAAGTGAAGGGAAATCTCTCAATTCGGACACAGATGGCAGAAAAAAAAGCTCTCAGGGCTATAACCCTCCCATACTCTATTTAAAACTAATAAAAATAAGTTTTGGCTTCGGTTCTCCTTTAAGTTGTATTATAATATTGTTGTCTATAAAGCACAGTGATGGCACTTAGAGTAGTATTAAACTCTCAAATTTGTTTCCAGATCAAACTAATATACATTGACAAGCAAAGTATTTCTTTAAATTTTTGCCCAACCACTTAGTCAGCATATTTCTGAACAGCTCCAACTCTCCCAGCTCCACTTCCCTAAACATGTCCAGTACAAGGTCACAAGGGACCGCACAGTCTCCAGCAGCTGTCCATCTAGAGGCTTGCATTGCAGCATCTGTGTGTTTGTTTAGACATACACAGTGGCGTCACAAGGGGGGTGCGGCCCGCACCCGGGTGACACCATTGGAGGGGTGACACCAAAATGACTCAGTCATTTTGGTGTCATCCCCCTCTGAAAAGTCGGGCGTTCGGTCATGGACCGAATGCCCGACAGTATCAGGAGAGAGGAGGGGACCCGGCGTCATACCTTATCCCGCCGGGTGACTGTCCCCTCCACTCTCTCTGCCGGCGTCCATCACCAAGATGGCCACCGGCAGGTATCAGCATACTGCCGCGCGTGCGCGATGTCATGCGCAGTGACGTCTCGGCAGGGTGACACTCGGTTACCGCTCCGGGTGTCACCCAGCCATGGGACGCCCCTGGACATACACACAGCTTACTAGCACACACAAGGGGGCTGGCTCCATAGAACCCTGCAAGGGAAAGTAGCCAACCTAAAGCAGGATGCCTGGGCCAGTGCTCAGGGTTCCAGCTGATTCTGCAGGTAAAACTTTTGAACATCAAGCAGCATCCATTGTGATGTATTCAGCATTTAAAACAACTGAAAATCCTTATGACTTTACTATCAATTTAATGATTAGCACTTCTGCCTTCCAGGTCCTCTGACTGAATTTTGTCCAGGGCACTATCTGCATAGATTTTTTTATGTTCTCCCAGTGTGTGTGGGTTTCCTTTTAGATACTCCAGTTTTCTCCCACACTCCAAAGACATTTTGGTAGGTCATTTGACTACTGTCTAAATTAGCCCTATTATATGTATGTGAGATAGAGAATTTAGATTGTAAGCTCTTTGAAATCAGGGACTGATGTGCAGTTTGTAAAGTGCGGAACAAATTGACAGCTCAATATATATGTAATAAAATAAATATGGAATTTGGGAAACATTAGTGCTTGTGGAGGCTGGAACTGATAAAAATTAATTGAGTGAAGATGTCTTTGCTTTCTTTACAGTAAACAGATTTTTATAAAGTGAACTATCATATTAGAAATAAAAAGAGGAACAAACAGCAAATGTTTACTGTAACTTCCCAGAATCCATTAAACGAGTAGTGAGATTATCTCTAGAAAGTTCACATAGTAGACGAGTTCCTCTATATTTAGACCATGTACAGGAAACAGTAATTTATTGCATAAATCTGGAGTTTTGGAGCTCTCACATAGTCCTGAATTTTCTATTGTCTATGAATATGCTGCAATTAATTATAGCTATCTGAGAAATAAAATATTATGAATGTAATTGTTTACAGATGTTGTGGAGGCAAGGTTTTCTACTCAGCATTAATTCATATGCATATGTTCTAAATCAGCATGCCTGAATTTTCCCTGCGTTGTAAATACTTATATTATGTGGAAGAATTCTTCACTGTACTGATATGACACTTTTAGGGCTCTTTTTTGTAAAAATAAATTTTAATAAGTTGATTTCATGAGTGTTTTTTATTAGCAGGCACATTTTGCCTAGGGCGAGTTTCGAGCATTCTAGTACAGACCACAAGTAATAATGAATTAAGACTCAGCACCTTTCTATAACAATAAACACACCGAGGCGTTGGTGTATCAGACTTGTACTGAGCTGCCAAATGGCTAAATTTATTTCTAAAAATGGGAGTTTCTGGATACTTTTCAAATATCACTCCATTTGCAAGAAAAATGCAATCCTATAATTTTTATTGTAGACTGTGACCATCAATTTAATTGTGCAGAATAATTTTGTTCATGCAGAATGTATGGATATAAGTACAAAGTTTATGTATGCAATGGTTAGTCAGCTATTCTGCTGCATAAATTATAATATACATAGTTTGTATTGACCTGAATGATACATTTGCTTAACTGGAATTCTCTTGAACTTTGATTCTACACAATAAAACTGGAGATTGTTTTTTCTGTGATTGCTATCTATAATAAGGAAAAAAGGATTACCTTTTTCCAGGAAACAGAATTATTTTGGAATGCAGGAAAGAAGCTCTCAATTTGAGAAGTAAATAGGTCTGTGCTGATCGTCATTTGACAACTTATTGGTAATATTATTTCAGGTATTTACAGACAGGTACATAGTATAGTCATTGTTTCATTCCTCTTCAAAGTAAGCATTGGCTAAGGGGTCTATTTATCAAAACAAAAAAAAATTGCATAGCTTATACGTCCAGCAAAACTGCATGTACATTTGTTTTGTGTGAGTTAGCCATCTGTTTTTAGAATAGGGGAAACATTTTCTTAGGCCTACTTTACACCGGTGGAAAGGGGGCAGTAAAGCCAGACCGCCCATAGCCATCTCAGGACTTTGACAGAAATATAAAGCATGTCACGTTTGACAGGTGGTGCCATTTGTCAAATGCACCTATTGCAAAGAAGGGGACTATGAAAATAAAAATAATAGAGATGTGCAAAGACTAACAGCTGAGGCAGCCGAGTGAATAACCGAGCCGAAGTGAAGTGAGCCGAACGCTGTTCAGCTATTCACTTCTGGCTTGTATGGCTGATTTCAGCCATACATCGGTTAAAATCAGCCGTAGATCGGCTGCCTTTGGCTGCAGATGTTGGATCGGCTGAGCCGAAGCTCCGGCAGCTTACTCGCTGCCGTTTGCCCCTATTCTCATGGGGTCCGAACCAGGGGTGGACAGGGCCGGGGGGAAGGGTGGCGATTGCCCCCCAGGCCTCTCCGTTGCCTCTAATAACGGCCTCCATCAGCGTCAACACCTCTCTCCTCTCTCCATGCTGTTGACTGATCGGGCTCCTCACGGCAGCTCCCTCCACCCACTTCTGCTGCTATAGGCTGGGAGGGAGGCTGCCAACCTACCATTGGCAGGCTGTGGAGGGCTGCGTGGGACCTGAAGGGAGGACACCAAGAGGAGGCTGCTGGAGCATTCATCTCGGAACTTGCAGGCAGCCTCAACCTGTTCTTGCTGTGTGACCTCTGCGCTTACTTACATTCTGACCTCTACATTACACCTCTGTACTGTTATCCACCCTGACCTCTGCACTGTGCCTCACACCCTGACCTCTGCACTGTGCCTCACACCCTGACCTCTGCACTGTGCCTCACACCCTGACCTCTGCACTGTCGGTTATTCACAAAGCTGCCGAAGGCAGCCATGTGAATAACTGAGCCGAAGTAAAGTAACGCTGTTCAGCTAGTCACTTCAGGCTTGTACGGCTGAAATCAGCCGTCCATCGGCTTGCTTCGGGTCGGCCGAACATGCTCTGCATGTTCGGCCAACCCGAAGTGCAG
>NW_017306993.1:194878-195254 GCF_000935625.1 Nanorana parkeri
CCCCCCCCAACTACCAGGCGAGAAAGAGAAGAAGAGGGCACAGCACCTGAATGAAGAAAGAAAAGGAGTCACAGTAAGTACCTGTTCTTGCTGTGTGACCTCTGCGCTTACTTACATTCTGACCTCTACATTACACCTCTGTACTGTTATCACTGACCGCTGCACTGTGCCTCACACCCTGACCGCTGCACTGTGCCTCACACCCTGACCGCTGCACTGTGCCTCACACCCTGACCGCTGCACTGTGCCTCACACCCTGACCGCTCCACTGTGCCTCACACCCTGACCTCTGCACTGTGCCTCACACCCTGACCTCTGCACTGTGCCTCACACCCTGACCTCTGCACTGTGCCTCACACCCTGACCTCTGCACTGT
>NW_017306993.1:195498-198482 GCF_000935625.1 Nanorana parkeri
GGCTTCCCGTGGCTTCGGGTCGGCCGAACATGCTCTGCATGTTCGGCCAACCCGAAGTGCAGAAGGAGTTCAACTCAGCCGATCCAACATCTGGATCGGCTGAGCCGAACCTCCGACAGGCTACTCGCTGCTGTTCGGCCTATTCTCATAGGGGCCGAACGGCAGTGAGTGACTAGCCCAATGCCGCCGAGCGGCATTCGGCTCGCCTATTCTGCTCGGTACCTCCGTTGTACCGAGCAGAATAGAAAAAGTGAAAAAAAAAACAGTAGAAAACTATTGGGCGGAGCTAGCAGTGACAGCTAGCTCCGCCCAACTGTTTACTATTGGCCGGGAAATTAAATACAACTAGGTAACCAGGTGATGCTGAACTGTCATTACAATGAGAACTCTGTGGAGCCGGCTCTTTCGCTCCTTAAGGGAATAGTTGTTGTCAGCTCCATCTTGACAGCAGCAGCTCCTCTCCAACTTCCTCTGTCTACTCAGATCTGCTGTGCGGCTGCCTGTGAGTGTGGGCTCCTGACGGCCAGCTCCGCCGAGTTCTCATTGTAATGTCAGTTCAGCGTCCCCTTGAGATCACGGCTGGCTCCGCCCAGCTGTCAGTTGCGAGGCTTTCGGCCGGACAAAGGTCGGCCGTTCGGCCCGCTTTGGATTTCACTTCGGCTCAGTGGAGCCCAAGCATATGCCTTCGGCTCGACTAGCTTCTGGAACTGTACGGGCTGTAGTGAATAGCCCCTACAGCAGCCCTTCAGTTCTACTGAACCGAAGAGATCAGGCGGCCGAAGATAGCCAAAGGATCAGCCGGAGCTACGTCAGCACTGACCAAGAGATGTGTTAAAATGTAAAAAACAAAATCAAATAAAGTAGATCACTATAAAAGTAACCCCTTATGGTGATTATCTGCTGTTAAGCTGCAGATTTGTTTTGCACCCTAAATATTAAATTTTTAGTTTTACCCTCTCAAGACATACAGAGTACTCTATCACTGAGGGGGTTATTCACTAAGCTATAAAACAAAAACAGGGCAGACCGCCTTCAGAGAGGAGGTGGTCTAAGGGTTAACTAGAGATCGGGACAGACTCGGTTTGAAAATATCAAAAAAATTACAATTTTATTTAGTGTATCACCAAACACCACCAAATAGCAGACAACATAAATATAAAATTTAAATATACATGATCACTCACTTAGAGTCTATTTCATTTTGGGTGGTGGTTAATTAGCCCGGGTTAGGAAAGCGCCTTTAGATCAAAACCTTGAGGAAACCGAGTCTGTCCCGATCTCTAGTTAACCCTTAGACCACCTCCTCTCTGAAGGCGGTCTGCCCTGTTTTTGTTTTATGCCACTTTTTGGTTACGGATACGGTAGACAGACCACCGTTTAAGGGTAATTATTTGAGAGTGGATCCCCAGGAGTAAAACAACCCCAATTTTTTTGGCAGTGGTTTGTACATCGAGTCGGGAGAGGGGGGGGGGGGGGGCGGAGTCACTGCACCATGGACCTCTAGGTTGTACTTGCCCCATGGGCCTAAAGTTGCCAGTCAGCCCCTGGTCCAAACGGCAGTAAGTGAATAGCTGAGCGGCATTCGGCTTGGCTATTCTGCTCGGTTCCCTCGAGGTAGCGAGCAAAATACAAAATAAGTCAAATGAATGGAAAAAATTGGAAACATTTTAAAAAAATTTCATAAATAGGAAAATTAAAAAAAGATATAATAGTTTAAAGAAAAAAAATATGTAAAAATAATTTAAAAAGCACGCCGACCCGAACCCAAACGACGAACTCCCGCCGCATAACGAAGCACCTGACAGATGCCGGCAAAAGAAAAACAATTGGGAGGAGCCAGCAGTGACAGCTAGCTCCACCCAACTGTTTCCTATTGGCTGGCACCTGCCAGAGTCTTCTAGCAGGATCCCGACCAAGGAATAACTACTGGGTGGAGCCGGCCATGGCGTCACGGTCGGCTCCGCCCAGTTGTTATTGTTTAATGATGGATCAGCGTCCCCAGGTCATTTGGGGACACTTATCTGTCATTACAACTGGGCGGAGCGAGCCGTGAAATCACAGCTGGCTCCACCCAGCTGTCATTTGCATGGAGATCGGTCCACCCTTAGGCCAACCTTTCTCCACGATTTGGCTGTCACTTTGGCTCAGTCGACCTAAAGCATGTGCCTTCTGCTCACCTGAGCCGCTCTACTGCCTTCGGCTGCTGTACGGCTATTGTAAATAGCCCATACAGCAGCCCTTCGATTCAACTAATAGTGCTTGCAGTATGCTTGCAGTATTTTTGCAGATCGCATTGGACAAGAACGCAAGCACTAATGTGCCTGCGTTCCAGGTGCAGGCTAATGCACGTGGCTGCTGTGCCATTGACTTCAATGCACCGCTACGCCCCGGAAAGCAGGGAGCCAGCCGGCTTGCATTCCAGAGGCCGAACGCAGTGCATCGCAGAGTTTGTGGTGTAAACCGGCCCTTAGCAAGCCATTATCTTTGTTCTGTATGAAAATGATCAATATGATGTTATCAAATAAAGACAATAGGGACAGTGCTCGGGTCCTGCAGGTTTTTTGTCACAATCCAGGACAGTCCCGCAGATTTTGAAGCTCTTGGGAGAAACTCTTACAAACTAAATAATGGAGTTACCATAAGTCACAAATTATGTTAATAATATGCATAGTAACTGTTACACAGTGACTGTGTTTCATTCACATACAGGGCCATTTAACCAGTTGCCGTCCGCCCGTTGTAAAAAAACGGACGGACGGCACTGCAACATTGGCGGGTAGCCGTCTCCGGACGGCATTTTTTTTCTGCTCGCGCGTCCACGGGCAGAAAAGACCCGACCGATGCAAACACCCGTTACCGGGTGTTTCCACATATAGACGATCGGCGGCTCTATAGCCTGCCGATCATCTATATGTGCTCGTTTTTTTGGCGCCGGTTTTTTGCCCCCCCCCCCTCCCCCTCCTGAACCCTTACCTTCAATCCCG
>NW_017306993.1:199090-204917 GCF_000935625.1 Nanorana parkeri
TCGCAGTGAGAGCAATCATTTTAGGGCCATCAATCACTGATAAGACTAAACTGATGAGCGGTAAAAGCTTTTAAAGCGTCGCCTATGGCCAATTTTGGGTATTATCGTTTTTTGAGGTTTCGCGCGTGCACACAATTTTAAGGCTTGACATGTTTGGTGCCTTTTTTACCCGACGTGACCCCGTCCTTTTATATTTTACCAAAAAATTGGGTAATAATAAATGTTTTATCATTTAATATAGGGGAAACTGTTTTTTTTAATTTCGGTAATTTTTCCTTTAATATAGTAAAAAATAAAAAACCCCAGTGGTGAATAAATACCACCAAAAGAAAGCTCTATCTGTCCCCAAAAAATGATATGCAACGCTGTACTGAAATGAATTTTATGACGGAATAAATGTCAGTGAAAGTACCGCAGCGCTGAATACTGAAAAATGGCCTGGATGGGAAGGGGGTTTAACACCGCGGATGTCAACTGGTTAAAGACAGAGATGTGCCCAGGACAAACATCTGAGGGATAGGGTCCTATCCCACCCACCTTTTCCCAAACAATTATGGCAGGGTGTACTATCCCTTTTATTATTGACAAGTACAGGGAGTAGGCTTTTTTTGTTCATTTACTATTTTTGCAATATTGTAATTTGGCATTACATTATCCATTGACTCCCTAGCCCCAAGGCCCTGCTCGGTAAAGTGGTGACAGAAATTTTAGACCCCATACCAGATTTACCAATCTTCCTGAACACTGTGCCTACCGTTGGTTGCACCGTGATTTTTTATCCCAGGAACTGTTATCGCTACAATGATGTACTCCCTGCCATAGAGTTAGGGTCAGATTTATCAATAGGCATGGTGGGGGCCTGCTTTTAGCTGCCAGTTTGTAGGAGTTTCATAAAGCACTAGGACCAGGCTTTATTTTGACACTGCTGCTCTCCCAGACTATCAGAAGACCACTCAGGAGGAGGTTGCCACCGTGGTCACCAGAGCTTTATCCACCCCTTTGCCCAGCGGTGTCAGCAAGCATTACTGTCACCGCTGAGACTTTTGGAGTTTGATATCTGTAGGGCCAACTCTCATAGCTCTAAGCACACTTGCGTTGACCACTTTCCAGGCCACATGGACAGCGACTCTACTAACTGCAGGTTGGCTGTCAAAATAACAGGTGAACCCTGCACATTGCACTGGACAGCTACTTTGCCAGTGCTAAGTGAATAACTGAGCTGTCACTTAGCACTTATTATCATTAAAATGTAATATTTTATGGGTTTTTATTGTTAGTTTGGTTAGGCGTACGAATGTGTCAGTAAACTCATTAATATCTACTTTAGCCTTTAAAGGTGGGTTGATTAGTATGGAGGTACCACATCCTTATATTCACAAAGATTTTGAACAAGTTCCATTATACGGACTTTTCAGGTACCCACCCAAACACAATTTTCAATAATATCAAAATATTTTATTTATATAAATATTCCTTAAAATAATAAAATACTAGAAAGGTGAGAGGTCCCAACGGATAAAAAAAAAAAAGAGAAAAATAAATAAAATACAAACATACAGTGCAATAATAAAATTGGCTCTGTGACAATGAATGTTTACTTCACTTTATCTCATCTGTTTTACAATGGCTAAATCTTTACACCAATAGCAAACCATACTCCTTAAGGTATTTCACAATACAGTAGATGAAATTGGCTCAACACAATGCACTGACAGTTCACCTTCCCCATGAGCTAAGTGAGACATTCAAAATAACATACAGAGTGTCTAAGAGCCAGCTTGTGAATACATCTGTCAAAGGTCTTGAGGGCGAGCACAGGAATCATGTTAAACCCTGGCATTGATGATCTGTGGCAGACTAACACCTCGTTCACACCTGAACGTTTTGTAGCGCGTTCTACGCTCGACAAAACGCTCAAACATCTAAATCCCATTGTATTCAATGGATCTGGTTCACACCTTGGCGTATTTCAGCCCGTCCCTAACGCGCTACAAAACGGCCCACACCTGAAAAGGTACATGTACTACTTAGGGCCGTTTTTGTTGCGTGTTTCCATTGGGATACAGCCAAGTAGCCCTCGGAAACGCGCGGTTGTCGCGCGATTTTTTTACCGCGAATCGCGGTAAAAAAATCGCGCGACAGACGCGCATATGCAATACGCCTAGGTGTGAACCAGGGCTCAGGCTGTAATAACCCCCCCAGCATCAGTGGTCAGTGGCAGGCTCAGTCTGTAATAATAAACACCCCCCTGGCATTGATGATCTGTGACAGGCTCATGCTGTTATAAACTCCCCCAATATTGATGGTCAGCGGCCGGCACAGGCCAGTGGCGGCTCTAGACTTTGTGAGGCCTTAGGCGAAACTCAAAATGTGAGGCCCCCCACTCACACCCGTAATCAGGGCTTGAAAAATCCACAGACGAGAGGACGGCGGAGGCTGACGAGTAGCTTCCCGGCCGCCCGTTGTAATTACACGGCCGGCCGGGAGCTTTACATTCAAGCAATCGGGCATCTTTAGAGACGCACGACTGCTTGTATAGGAGCAGGCATCCTTGGCGGTCCCGAGATCCGCTGTGCCCGATGCGGCCGGGACCGGCACGGCTGCTCTGTGATAGGAGTTCAGTACACAATCTCCCTCTGATCTCCTCTCCAGTCCCTGAATGCAGGAAGTGATGTATATTACATCACTTCCTGCATTCAGTGTCACAATCCAGCTACAGGAGCTGATGAAGCAGATCTCTGGGGGTCCCTAGAAGACATTAGGGGTTTTGGAGACCCCTGATGTCTACATAAAGAATTTTATTTATATAAATATTCCTTAAAATAATAAAATACTAGAAAGGTGAGAGGTCCCAACGGATAAAAAAAAAAAAGAGAAAAATAAATAAAATACAAACATACAGTGCAATAATAAAATTGGCTCTGTGACAATGAATGTTTACTTCACTTTATCTCATCTGTTTTACAATGGCTAAATCTTTACACCAATAGCAAACCATACTCCTTAAGGTATTTCACAATACAGTAGATGAAATTGGCTCAACACAATGCACTGACAGTTCACCTTCCCCATGAGCTAAGTGAGACATTCAAAATAACATACAGAGTGTCTAAGAGCCAGCTTGTGAATACATCTGTCAAAGGTCTTGAGGGCGAGCACAGGAATCATGTTAAACCCTGGCATTGATGATCTGTGGCAGACTAACACCTCGTTCACACCTGAACGTTTTGTAGCGCGTTCTACGCTCGACAAAACGCTCAAACATCTAAATCCCATTGTATTCAATGGATCTGGTTCACACCTTGGCGTATTTCAGCCCGTCCCTAACGCGCTACAAAACGGCCCACACCTGAAAAGGTACATGTACTACTTAGGGCCGTTTTTGTTGCGTGTTTCCATTGGGATACAGCCAAGTAGCCCTCGGAAACGCGCGGTTGTCGCGCGATTTTTTTACCGCGAATCGCGGTAAAAAAATCGCGCGACAGACGCGCATATGCAATACGCCTAGGTGTGAACCAGGGCTCAGGCTGTAATAACCCCCCCAGCATCAGTGGTCAGTGGCAGGCTCAGTCTGTAATAATAAACACCCCCCTGGCATTGATGATCTGTGACAGGCTCATGCTGTTATAAACTCCCCCAATATTGATGGTCAGCGGCCGGCACAGGCCAGTGGCGGCTCTAGACTTTGTGAGGCCTTAGGCGAAACTCAAAATGTGAGGCCCCCCACTCACACCCGTAATCAGGGCTTGAAAAATCCACAGACGAGAGGACGGCGGAGGCTGACGAGTAGCTTCCCGGCCGCCCGTTGTAATTACACGGCCGGCCGGGAGCTTTACATTCAAGCAATCGGGCATCTTTAGAGACGCACGACTGCTTGTATAGGAGCAGGCATCCTTGGCGGTCCCGAGATCCGCTGTGCCCGATGCGGCCGGGACCGGCACGGCTGCTCTGTGATAGGGGTTCAGTACACAATCTCCCTCTGATCTCCTCTCCAGTCCCTGAATGCAGGAAGTGATGTATATTACATCACTTCCTGCATTCAGTGTCACAATCCAGCTACAGGAGCTGATGAAGCAGATCTCTGGGGGTCCCTAGAAGACATTAGGGGTTTTGGAGACCCCTGATGTCTACATAAAGAGGGCCTGTCATGTAAATTGGCTATCACATAGGGGGCTTCTTAGCCCCCTATGTGAAAGCAATAAAGTTGTGTAAAAAAGTATTATAAAAAAAATGAAGAGGCATAAGCCCCCCGCCCCCCACGTACACACGCAGATATGCTTCGGGTGTGCCTACATGCAAATACGACAATTGCACCTTTTGTGCCGCACATGATATACATCACCACGAACGTTGGAGCAATAATTTTAGGGTCATTAATAACTGATAACTAAACTGATGAGCAATATAAGCGTTTAAAGCGTTGCCTATGGTCAGTTTTCGGTGTGGTCATATGCTGCGATTTTGCGGGCGCGCACAATTTTAAAGCTTGACATGTTTGGTGTCTATTTACCCGACGTGACCCCGACTTTGATATTTTACCACAAAATATGGGTAAGAATAAATGTTTAATAACATAATGGAGGGAAAAAAATTTTATGTGAAATTTACAGTACTTTTTTCATTTTTTTTTTTTTTAAGCATATAGATCTTTATTAAATTTTCCATAACCAATAATGGTCCAGTGTACATACATGAAATAGCATCTGCATACATGTCGTAATACATGAAGGAGCAGCCATCATTAGTTATTACAGAGACCATCAATAGTATAGAATCAAGGATGATAACAACCCCCGAACTCAAGCATGAATAAAACATGTCATATAAAGCAGTATTAACTCCTGGAGGAAACCTGAACCAATGTAGATCAGAAGAAGAGGGAAAAGTGAAGAAAAGAAGAGAAGTAGGTGCATGGGAGAGTATGTAAGGATAAAGAATAAAGAAAAGAGAAGAGGGGGTGTGATCGTAAGCATATTCCCAAGGGGATGTGTGTGGCCGGATGTTTTTTCATTTTATAGTAAAAAAAAGTAAAAGGAACGCACAGAGGTCAGAATTAAGGAAAGAGCAGAGGGCAGAAGTAAGGAACGCGCAGAGGGCAGAAGTGAGGAACGCGCAGAGGGCAGAAGTGAGGAACGCGCAGAGGGCAGAAGTGAGGAACGCGCAGAGGGCAGAAGTGAGGAACGCGCAGAGGGCAGAAGTGAGGAACGCGCAGAGGGCAGAAGTGAGGAAAGCGCAGAGGGCAGAAGTGAGGAACGCGCAGAGGGCAGAAGTGAGGAACGCGCTGAGGGCAGAAGTGAGGAACGCGCAGCGGTCAGAAGTAACGCGCAGAGGGCAGAAGTAAAGAACGCACAGAGGGCAGAAGTAAGGAACACAGGAGTGCAGAGAGCAGAAAGAAGCACACAGTGGTAAAGAACGCACTAAATCCTGCTTTCCTATCACAGTATGGGGTGGCATGGCATGCGTTATATGTGACAGCACAGAAGCATTTAGAACCATTTGCTCACTGGTATTGGGCAGCTGGATTTTTTTACATAGAACATTTTTAGCAGCAGATGTAAACAATGAGGGCCCATTCACACTATAAAGAGTGCCTTCCAGTGCATTCAGCCTCTGGAACGCAACTCGGACAGATCACTTTGTTTTGGGGTAGAGGGGGCGTGACGGTGCATTGAAGTGAATAGCACCGTCGCCACGCCGCCGGCCCGCAGTGCGATCTCCAGCACGTGGCAAATTAGTGCCTGCATTCCGGTCCAGTGCGATCTGCAAAAAATTCGAGGCTGTAATAATTCCTCCCCCCCCTCCCCAGCATCAGTAGTCAGTGGGAAGT
>NW_017306993.1:204959-235652 GCF_000935625.1 Nanorana parkeri
GGTCAGTTGCAGGCTCAGGCTGTAATAACCCCCCTTCTTATTGTTGGTCATTAACCCCCCCATTCTCTCTCACAGTTGGCTGGGACTATACTTCTACTGTAGGATGAAGATCACTTCGCCAGACAGTTCGGCTGCTGACAGCTTTACGCCTTGTTCTCACCAAGCGCGTTCCAGGAGCAGAACAGTTACAGACCGGATCAAAACTGCGTCCAATGTATCCAATTGTATTTTGGGCTCTGGTTCACGCCGGAGCGTTCAGTTCCAGAACATGTAAAAAAAACTGCACCATGCCCTATTTTTCCTGCTCTGGAACGCATCAAACATGCATGCAAACGCACTGAAAGTCCATTCTAGGCTAAAAAAAACTGCCTGGAATGCATCAAAAACACGGCACAACCCACTGCCCTGCGTGAGCAGAAACTCATGCAGATCTGGTCTGCATTTGGTGTGAACAAGCCCTAAAGGTGCTGAGGGAGAGAAGAGAGCACTCCAGCACCTGGCACACTGCTGCTATTCTGCAAGTCTCCAGCGGCCGCACTTGGGCACCATGGTGGTAAACGGTGCAGTGTGCCCCTCTAAGAACACTACTATTCCACTCATTCTGAGACTTACAATGTAATAATAATAATAATAGCAAAATATAATATTAAATAAAATTAAGATCAAAAAATTTAATTGAAAATTAAATCTAATATTAATGAGTATAATAAAATATAATAATAACAATAAAAAAATATATAATAACGATAACAATAAGCGTATAATGGAAAAGAATAATAATAATATAAGAGTATTTAGGAAAGTGAAATACAGTTCACGCATAGATAGTAAAAAATATATTTTTTTTTTTCCAAGCGCAGTTCATGCGCCAACACATATGCGGTGGGTTCTCGGCCACATAGGCAGTAGAGGATCGATATCCCCGCACACAGTCACATTGTAGTATTGTTCTGACAAGCAGCGATACTCGTTACCATGGACACCCAGCTGAGCGGAGAATCCTCCCCGCCTTCACAATGCTTAGACTCCGACTTCCACGCGCTCTTATTGGTCAACGTCTCCCAGGCGGCGAACGCTGATTGGCTGAGCCGGACAAAATCTATTCACAATCACAATTGGAAAGAGCTTGGGTATCCATTTCATTTCCTTTGCATAGCTCATCGTCCGACAGGTGGGAAACAGAGACCCGAGGAGATCTGGTGTAGGTCGGGGATTGTACAAGGTACGAACACAGTAGATAAAATCTCCCTTCATTCCACACGCCTTCCTCCAATCCATCCCGTATACAAACTGTCAATGTGCTCCGATTGCCGTTTCTTCCAACAGGAAGTGTTTTTTTCATTAGATTGTCTCCCTTTGGAGGGTTGTTTATATCAATAATGCACAATCGTAAAATTGTTGGGACACAGAAGGACTCAATTTTAAAGCTGACCATACATTTGTAGAATTTCGTTCGAAAACTTTAATTTACATTCTTAAAACGTTCGATTCTCTAAGAGTTAATGGCTACATATGGAAAATTGTTTTGTCCACAGTAAGCAGAAAAATCAAATTAGTGGGATGCAAAATGTTTCTGGAATGAATAAATTTGTAATTCTGTATGTGGATCCCAGACAGGAAAAAAGAAAAAAAAAATCAAAATTATTATTATGCACATGTGATTGGAATATTACTATAACATTACATCCTGAAATTAAACGTTAGAATTTGACACATTAGCACATAGCAATATAACATAAGTAAGGGCAGCTTTAGTTGAAGATATTGGTAGAGATTGTATTCCTGTATGTCACTGTATGATAGGGTTACAGTAGTTTTGCTGTATATGTATACTGCGATGTCTCTGTACTAGTGTGAAGGGGGTGTGGAAATCATGTGTCTACACTAAACACTTTTAGGAAATATAAAACAACCCTTTGGATGGAACAAAGCCTATTTGCCAATCCTTTGATGTCACATTTGCCTGCTGCCAGTAAGGTGACTCGCATGACAGCTTCTTCCATCGTTGGGGCATTGTGGTGATGTAATACACCCAAAGGAATTCCTTGGTCCATCTAATTTCCATGACCATTACAAATGTCAGTGTCAGTCATCCCCAGCAGATTCTCTTTAACCTAGATCAGGAGTAGGCAACCTCGGAACTTCAAGTTTAGTGAGGCATTGCATGACTTTGACAGTCACAGCCAAGACTTCAAGAGGCAGAATCATAAATGGGATTTGTAATTTCACAAAAACTGGAGTGCTGAGTAGAGATGAGATCACGTTCAGACCGAACACCAGGTAATCCGAACACGGAAGCTACATGAGCCTCCCACCCAATTAGCTACACCTGACCGGGCATTCCTCTCTCCACAGCTGGCCGTAAATAAAGGGGCGGGATGCTTGTGTTGACATTATTGACCTTAATGGCCCATCCACAGCTGATTAGGCGGTATTGAATGCGCATCCTTCTGTGTTCAGGAGGAGCTTTTTAAAGGAGAACTATGGGGTCAGGGCTTTTCCCCATAGTTCTCCTTAGGGTAACGGGAGGACACAAACTAGCGTCCTCCCGTCACCCTAAGCTCAGTATCCTGCGAGCTACAGCTCGCGGTATACTGAGACGCCGGAGCGGATCCCGACATCGATGTCGAGATCCGCCCAGCTGCGTGAGTGACAGCTGGCTCTGCCTATCTAGAGGCAGAGCCAGCTGTACCCGCCCCCTCCCCCGTCCGTTCCGCCAGTCAGCGCTGGTGGATCGGAGCTGGGAGGGGGGAATCCATCCCCTCCCCTGTCACGGCAGAGAGCGATGACAGGATCGAGAAGTGAGTGAACACCGGTATGTGTTCGCTCACCTCCCGATCTACTGAGCCGACCTGTGACAGTCTCATTGTCACAGGTCGGCTAGAACTATGAGGTGAGTGAAAAGCACTCACCTCATAGTTCTCCTTTAAAGGTTTTTTTAAGTAGCTCAGGTTCGGACCAGCACATAGTGCTGAGGTTGCCTGCAACTGATGTAGATTGTGCAAATAATCTGACAGTCCAGGTTGATCATGGCTTTGTGGGAAGTGAGGATAACCTAAACTTCCACGGGGAAAGCCTTGCATTGTGCCTTTTATATGATAGAAAAGGCAAGAGGAGCATTACATCTTTTAACATCTCACATTTTGAGGTTTTAGTGGTGCACGGGATTGACACACAAATGATAATTACAAGCAATTTCAAACATCATTTGCATTTACTAGACTGCTTTTCATCTCCAAGAGTGTAATAATTGCCTCAAACAAGGGTGCTCTAAAAGCAGAAGTAACTTAGGTTGAAAAAAGAGCCACCTGTAGCCTTTAGCCATAATTTGTCCCAAGTCTTCTTTCGGTTTCTGAATTTTTGGCTGCTTGATTGGCCATCCCCAATGACGTAACTTCAACTTGACACGCTGAACCTGTGCACTGAGCTATGCATATGCGGCTCAGTCTACAGGAAAAAAAATAGCTGACAGCCAGCTGGAAGCTTTTATGACATTCCATTTTACTTGTGCATTTTCACGAAAGCCATCTCAAGTAGGTATTAAGTAGCCACTAACACCATCCACTGAAGAGCATGGCAGGTCTCTGCACTTGCGTCACTTGTTCGATGATGGGCAGGTATGTCCTACTTGTTGTCCATATATGGCCCCCTTACCCTCTGGTGAGTGGCATTTAAAGGACAGCTGTACCTTTATTCTAAAGAAAATATACTATTCCTCTTCCCCTAGCCCTTCTGAACTAATCTAGACTAAAGTGATACAGTTCCAAGCTGCACTCCATACAGCATTGCGAACAAAGTGATGAAGTAATGCTTGTAGTGACAGCAACAGATGCTGCTGTGCAGTGTCTCAATAGAAGAAGAGCAATGGTCACCAGCACTCCTTTTAAAGATGCAAACGTGATTACTTTTTTTCATAGCATAGGCCATATAGCAAACATTTCGGAGGATCCCTTTCTGAAGGCGAGACAATGACCAATCTAGACCAAAACGCCAACCCAAGCTGCTTACTACTCTCAGACAGCCATAGCCTGGTCCTTGTGCTTATGCTTTTCAACTATTGGTCGTGCCTGCTCAGTGAGCATCTCTAGTCTTGGAACACGGCACTATTCAAGTCTATGTGGGCTTATTTGCTCAGAGGACTTTGGCTTATTGAGGATGAAAACAAGGAGCAAGCTCTCCTACTGAAATAAATAAGCAGCTGAGGTGGGGGTTTACTTTAGATTGGTTCTTGAAGGGTAGAGAAGGTAATTGATGTAGTGTTTGAAAAAGCTCCAGGATGCTTAATCTCTGGATAAGGAGGAGGTGAATGTAATCTGGGAAGCTCACTTACCAATCTACCATAGCCACTGCTATGGCAAATTCCGCTGTGTTGGTCCCTGCACCACCCCCAGCAGTCGAGCCGATTCCGGCCCCAGACCAAGCCCAAGGATCGCATGTGCCTGAACCTCGTGTACGAATCCCAGAAAGATTCTCAGGAGATCGCCCCAAATTCCGGGCTTTCAGGAATGCTTGCCGGTTATTTTTTGCATTGTAACCAAAGACCTTCTCTTCAGACACTGTTAAAGTAGGATTTGTCATCTCCCTACTTACGGGTGAACCTCAGTCGTGGGCTCATCAGCTTCTGGAAGGGGAAAGCCCTCTATTGAACTCACTCAGCACCATGTTTGATGCCATGGCATTACTCTATGATGATCCTCAATGTACCTCCACAGCAGAGTCCGCTCTCCGCTCCCTTCTCCAAGGACGCCGTCCTGTTGAGGATTATGTGGCGGAATTCCGTAAATGGGGAGCTGACACAGCCTGGAATGAGGCCGCTCTCAAACATCAGTTTCGCATAGGATTGTCAGAGACCCTCAAGGACGAATTGGCCCGTGTTTCTGTACCTGAAAACCTGGAAGAGTTGATCCAACTATCGATCCAGCTTGATCGTAGACTCGGAAAGGAGGAAGGAGCGGACTGGGACTGTCCGACCAACTTCGATGACCCCAAGGCTCCGATGGCTCCTCACTTTCGTTCCGCTGAACCTCCTGCTGCATCATCCATGTCTGATACAGAACCCATGCAATTGGGTATGTTAAAGACCCCATTATCCCAAGAAGAATGTCAACACCGTCGGCAAAACGGATTATGCCTGTACTGTGGAGGATCGGGGCACTTTCTGAATGGATGTCAGATTCGTCCCTGTAAGTCTGCTTCTACTGTTTATTTACCTATCAATAAGAATAGACTTTCCCACCTTACCCTTGATCTATTTCTACAGATGCCGGGAAAGACCATCCAAGTCGCGGCAATAATTGATTCAGGAGCCTGTCGCTGTTTCAGGAGCCTGTCGCTGTTTCATGGAATATCATTTGGCCCGCTTGCACCAAATTCCTTTAAATACCAATGTCCAGCCTTTGACCATACAACTGGCTGATGGATCCCCACCAAGTTCGGGTCCTATAACACAGGAGACCTACCCTCTGTTGACATACACATCACACTCCCATACGGAACTTCTACGAATGGATGTTATATCATGCCCGATGTTCCCGGTAATCCTTGGATTACCCTGGCTACAAACACATGAGCCTTCTATCAATTGGAACGCAGGAACCATAACCTTCTCTTCTCACTATTGCCTCCAACACTGTTTCGGTTCATCCCCTTGTCTTGTAGTACAGCCGGAAAATGCAGAACTTGCCAGATCTGTCCCACCAGCATATCACACCTTTCTGGATGTGTTTGATAAGAAGGGAGCCGATGCTTTACCACCTCATCGGCCTTATGACTGTGTAGAATGTGTTACCGATTCCAACAGACTGTCCAATCGAGTTATTACCTGGAGCTGCCATCCCGTTCGGACGGATCTATCCCTTGTCTGAACCTGAACTCGAGACCTTGAGAAAATACATTGAAGAGAATCTCACCAAGGGGTTTATTCGACCATCCACCTCACCAGCCGGAGCAGGCCTCTTTTTTGTCCAAAACAGGGACCACTCCCTTCGGCCATGCATAGATTATCGGGAAAAAATAACTATCAAGAATGGATACCCACTACCCCTGGTTCCTGAGCTCTTCCAATGCTTCTGAGCTGCCAAGATCTTTTCGAAATTGGATCTCAGGGGGGCCTATAACCTGTTACGGATCCGAGAGGGAGATGAGTGGAAGACCGATTTCCGTAGCCGATTCGGGCATTATGAGTATCTTGTGATGCCTTTTGGACTCTGCAACGCCCCTGCTACTTTCCAACACTTTGTCAACGACATTTTTAGAGACTTCTTCAATCATTTTATGATTGTATATCTTGATGACATCCTTGTGTTTTCGCCCTCTCTCTCGAGAGCCACAGGGAGCATATGAGCAAGGTCTTGTCCCGCCTACGGATCCATAAACTATATGCCAAACCCGGAAAATGTGAGTTCGAGAAAGACTCCATCCAGTTTTTGGGGTTGATTATCTCTACGAAAGGCATTGCTATGGATCCCAAGAAAGTCACGGCCGTATTGGATTGGCCAGTGCCCAAAGATCGCAAGGGCGTCCAAAGAATCGTAGGATTTGTTAATTTCTACAGGAGATTTATTAAGGGGTTATCTGCCATCATCGCACCCATCACGCAACTTACACGACAGGATGCTCGGTTTGTCTGGTCTCCCACGGCTCAAGATGCCTTCGTAAACCCTAAAGACCCTCTTCACTTCTGCTCCCATACTGAGACACCCAGAACCTACTTTGCCCTTTGTCTTAGAAGTAGATGCTTCCAAAACAGCTATAGGAGCAGTACTT
Source organism: Nanorana parkeri (assembly GCF_000935625.1). NCBI lineage: Eukaryota > Metazoa > Chordata > Amphibia > Anura > Dicroglossidae > Nanorana > Nanorana parkeri. The sequence continues at coordinate 211,725 of NW_017306993.1, forward strand.
TTGCAACGCCCCACTGACACCGCCCTGGGGGTTACTGCACCCGCTTCCCATTCCATCCCGACCATGGGAGATGCTTAGCATTGACTTCATAGTCGATCTTCCCCCTTCTCATGACTTCACGTCCATCTTCGTTATGGTGGATCGTTTTACGAAAATGGCCCATTTCGTTCCCATGGTTGGTACACCCTCAGCTCCTGAAACTGCCCGCACTTTCATCCGTGAGATTGTCCGTCTCCATGGAGTACCAGACAACATTGTCTCTGACAGAGGGGTCCAGTTTACCTCCAAATTCTGGAGGGAATTGTGCACCTCCCTGGGAATCGAGCCTCGGTACTCGGCTTATCATCCCCAAACTAATGGCCAAACCGAACGGACGAATCAAAAATTAGAGCAATATCTGTGGTGCTTATCCTCCATCCAGGATGATTGGGCTTCACTCCTTCCGTGTGCGGAATTCGCATACAACAATGCAATTCATTCTGCCACGGGACAAACTCCATTCTTCACCAACTTTGGATTCCATCTGTCCTTTTCACCGTCCTACCTGCAAATACTTCACTCCCATCCATCCAAGAGAGAGTCCAGTCCCTCCAACCTTGACCTGCTGAAGAGAACCCTCCGAAAAGCCCAGGACGCTACCAAGATTTATTTTGACCGAAGACGGAGGGGCAACCTAGATTTACAGCCCGGTGACAAGGGGTGGTTGTCCACCCTCAACTTGAAACTCGCCTGTCCTTCAAAGAAGCTAGCTCCTCATTTCATTGGCCCTTTTCCTGTCCTCCAGGCGCATCAATCCGGTGGCCTACGAGCTCAGTCTGCCGGCATCCTATAAGATCCATCCAGTCTTCCATGTGGCCCTCCTGAAGCCTGTGGTGCCGAACACCTTCGGTGACCGGGGTGATGGGCCACCGACTCCCCTTCTAATCGATGGTGCGGAGGAGTACGAGGTGGAAGCCATATTGGATTGTCGTGGGAGAGGTCCGTCCCAACGTTTCCTGGAAGGAAGGGATATGGGCCTGAGGAGAACACCTGGGAACCTGCAGCCCATGTTCATGCTCCAGCCCTGATTCTGAAATTTTTGCAGAAATTCCCTCCTCATCGTACCCATATGGGTATCCGGAGGCAGTTCTAATGTTCTAAAGTCACAGCATATACTATCCTGTTATAACATCAGCACTGTAATAGGAATACATATTGGAGTTGTTTTTGATAAGAGAATTAAAGCTAACTTGAAAAAAAAAACCTTTTTTTCTTCTGTCACTGCCTTCTGTCACTTTAAACAACTCCCTCCCAGAGAAAAAGCTGGATGCACTATTTTGTCTGACTGCACCAGACCAGAATGCAGCCACTGACGTGCCACATGTTCAGGTGCGGGCGATTGCACTGCGGCTGGGAGGCGTGGCTGCACTGCCATTGACTTCAATGTACCACCACGCCCCCTCCCGCCTCAAAACAAAGTGAGCTGGCCGGAATGCGATCCAGTGCGTTTTGGGCCTGAATACACTGTGGCTGGTGTGTCACTTTACCTTCTCCTGAGCTCCAACCACCTGAGTGTCACTCTCAAATGGTTGGAGCTCAGGAGAAGGTAAAGAAAAGAGAACTGGCTATTTTTATGGTAAGAGATAAACTTATGGAGACTTCTGTTTGTTACTTTGATTAGATGCACCTTTTTGAAAGGGTCTTATAGGCCTATGTACCTTTCCTTTTAAGGATTTGATGCCATCTCAGAATGTGTTACTGACATACCTCATTGGTTTTACTTAGAGGCTGTGTTTGGAGCCCAAGTTATTTGGATATAGAATGTACACCGGTGATGGAAATGGATAATGTCAGGTAACATGAGAAACTATATTTATTTGTTCCCACTTGGGCAGATCCCCTTATAGTTTCTTAAGGAGTGTTCATTGTTCTTCCATAGGTGTGATCTATTCAATAATAATAAGACATTTTGAGATGCTCTCATCTAATAGAAAATCTGGCCTCTTCTGAATCCTTTCTCACTTTGTAGTTTCCTGCTTTGACTTGGGGGTTGTCCTGCTCTCTACCCCATTTCTATTGGTCCCTCCCCGTCCGCGCCCATAATTGAGTGTTGGTCAGTGGTGGATCCAGCCATCTTTACAGACTATTGTAAGTTTATTGAACTAAACAAACCGCACAAAGTATTCAAATACATTTGCATAGGTAAACTATGAACTCTTTGTAAATAAAAAATATGATTTTCTGGTAGAAAGACAGTAGCCTGTTTCCTGAAGAAGCGGATCTCTGTGAAACGTGTTGAAATCTGTTCTCCTCCCACGGGACTACAAATTAAACCAGCAAATTGTAACAAGTATCGCAATATAGATAAAAATGTGGGAGGATGCGGCTACATCCTATGGTCTTTTTTAGGCAGCCTTGTTTGTCTTTCTTTTTTTTTTTTTAAACTATGCATTTTAAATATATTTATAAATAAAAATTGTTATACTTTATATAAAAACTAAATGTGTTTTGTGTGATCCTTGAAGTACCTTAAAAATCCAAATCCTCCTTTTTTGTTCTTTATGACATTAATTATCAGGATGCGGTACTTCTCCTCTATGCATACCTCTCTGTATGAATATTACTATCTATGTATGTGTGTATTAAGCCCCATTCATACCTATAAGTTTTCCTGCATCAGGAATCCCTAATCTGGCATGGATATACTGGATATATATGTTAAACATTTAATCACAGGGCTTCCCTTTACAATATTATAAGCTTCTATTTTTCTTCTCGGTATAGCTGATGTTATTATTCACTGATTTAAATTTTTGGCACATAATTAGCTATTTCATTTTTGAGGGTCCAGTGTATCTTTTTTTTTTTTTATCTGTGAAGATATATACCTCACAGTAAGAAGACATGAGGGACTTTTTCAAGTCTGCAGTCAAGGGATTCGTTACATTTCATTTATTTGAAAACAGAACTATTCCCCAGATATAGATCTTGCCATTTGGGGAAATTGTAATGCACCTTGGTGAAAGTTGCTTACCACACAGTATTATAAATACTTCATGACACATTGTCCATTAGGTTACCTCATATTTGTCCTAATTACTGTTTCACAATTCTATACTTGATTTGAAAGGTCGGCTCATGATATTAAAAGGGTTCTTGATATGAAGAGGGCTACTGATATTAAAGAAGAGGACTCTGATGTGAAGGGGGTTCCTAGTGTGAGGGGGGAATCTAATGTGAGAGAAAGGGGATCCTAAGATATAGGGTTGCTCCTGCAGGATTCTAATGTGAAGGGGGCTCCTGAACTGAAGGGGGGGCTCTAATGTAAAGGGTGGTATCACCACTCGTTTGTGTTTATTGCATGGGGTTGAGGGTCTGAAATAGATTTTGGAGGGCCACACATTTTTCCCCTATTTGTACATTTACGGTTTTTACAGTTTAGACTGGTGTGCCTTGAGATTTTGCATACTTTTAAAGGGTGCCATGACTGAATAGACTGAATGCCATGACTAAGGCAGGAATTCCTACTTGTTGGACAGATAGATTGCTTTACTTGGAACTTGTGAATACTTTACTTGTGAATATGGAACTTGGATTGCAAAAAGGAAATGTCTCTGATGGAACTGAAATGTTTACTGCTGCTATACATTTAAATGACATGAGCTTACATGAGTTCTTCTTTTCTTTCCAAGCAGTGCATCAAGCTTGAATATATGACACCCTTATCTCCAATGCCATGCAATTTGATACATTGCTAGGATAGTATTGCTCTGTCAAAGAGCCACACCTGATACTTACAATAGCAGTTACCATATTTTTTTTTGATAATATAACTGCAGGAGAACTATGCAATGGGACATGAAGCAGAACATATTTTTGTTTCTCTGGTTAGGGGGTGGGTTAGTTGATCACAGGTGGCTCTTATTAATCAGGTGTAATTAAAGCAAGTGAACAAATCACATTGAGCTTGCTCACAGAGGCTTGTGAACAAAGTACCTGGAAGTGGTATTAAAACATTGGCATTTAAACAATTGGAGTTTAACTTGTAAGTATTATCTTTAACTTCCTGTATCTAATATAGACATTGTAACTTGGAACATGTTTACTAGCATGGTTGAAGGGTTTGTTCACTGCCCACTGTGACACATGTACAGTAGACACAGTACCCTACAAACGTTTACTTCAAAAACTAAGGTCTATCAGGTTGGATGCAATTGTATGTACATGGGAGGAAAACTGGCTGCAAAAACGGATCCATAGGATAGTAATAAATGGGTATCTTTCTAATTGGGCGAAGGTTGTCAGTGGGGTGCCCCAGGGTTTAATCCTGGGACTGATCCTTTTCATCTTATTCATCCACGACATAGAGATTGGACCAAAAGGTTAGAATTCGTTTTTTGCGGACGGTACTAAACTGTGTAAGGCAGTAAATTCCAAACCAGAGATATCTGTACTTCAACAGGACCTAGATAAAATTGAGGCATGTGCTACAAGATGGCAAATGCAATTTAATGTTGAAAAATGTAAGGTTATGCACATAGTAGAAAAGAACGTGTGCGCAAACTACTACTTGGGGGTACTACATTAGGGAAGTCGGACATGAAAAAGGCCTCATAGATCACAGACTTGGCAAAAGTAAGCAATGCCAAGCAGCAGCCAGTAAAGCAAACAGAATACTAGCATGCATTAAAAGAGGGATTGTAGCAAGGGATAAAATAATAATAATTCCACTTTATAAATCACTGGTTTGGCCTTATCTTGAGTATGCGGTGCAGTTTTGGACTGCAAACTCTCAGGAAAGACGTACTCGAGCTGGAGAGTGGTTCAGCAAAGGGCTATAAAATTAATTAAAGGGAAAGTAGGCCTGAGTTATAAAGACCGCCTCCAGCAATTTAAACTGTATTGAGAACCTGGGGACACAACAGGATGTTGGAGGAAAGGGGGTTCACTCTTAGAATTCGTAGGGTTTTTTGTGTGAAATTGTGGAATTCCCTTCCACATTTGTTGTTTTCTGGTGAGAGCATTGGTAAATTCAAGAAACTTCTTGATAAGTTTCTTATTTCACTTCATATACAAAAACATGGGCAGTGTTTAGAGCAAGATAAATACAAACACACAAACACATACACCCATACACACATGCACTATATTGCCAAAAGTATTGGGACACCCCTCCAAATCATTGGATTCAGGTGTTCAAATCCCCTCCATGGCCACAGGTGTATAAAATCAAGCATCAAGGTATGCAGACTGATTTTACAAACGTTTGTGAAAGAATGGGTCACTCTCAGGAGCTGAATTCAAGTGTCGTACTGTGATAGGTTGCCACCTGTGCAATAAGTCCATCCGTGAAATTTCCTTGCTACTAAATATTCCACGATCAACTGTTAGTGGTATTATAACAAAGTGGAAGCAACTGGGAACAACAGCAACTCAGCCACAAAGTGGTAGGCCATGTAAAATGACAAGAGCGGGGTCAGCGCATGCTGAAGCGCACAGTGCGCAGAAGTCGCCAACTGTCTGCAGAGTCAATAGCTTCAGACCTCCAAACTTCATGTTGCCCTCAGATTGGCACAACAACATTGCGTAGAGAGCTTAATGGAATGGGTTTCCATGGCCAAGCAGCTGCATCCAAGCCTTACATCACCAAGTGCAATGCAAAGCTTCGGATGCAGTAGTGTAAAGCATGCCACCACTGGACTCTAGAGAATTTTTCTGGGGATGATCTTGGCCCCTTATAGCTGCAAAGGGTTGGCCAACTCAATATTGAACCCTACAGACTACCCTACAGACAATATTGAACCCTACAAGACTTGCAGGCTTCTCTACCTGCAAGCCTGGGACCAGCATCATAGGTGTCGGCAGGAAGCAGGGAAAGAGACCAATGAATATCCGTTTGTTAATCTCCTGCCCGCTGAATGGAGACAGATTCGGCCCGTTCGGCAGTTGTCGAACAAGCAGGCCACTAACCCGCTGAGAATCGTACGATTCTCGGCGGGTTTTCAAGCCTGCTTGTTCGACAGAAGACGTGCGACCGTACAGTAGAAACGGTTGCACGCCTTCCATACACTGTACGATTCTCGTACGATCGCGATTTCCCACGATTCTCGTACGAGAATCGTATAGTGTATGGGCACCTTAACTCTGCACCTAACGGACACAAACAATAGATACCAGCACATGTATTAATGGAAATATGCACCATTCACAGTATTTGTTATAGCAATTCTGACCTATACGAAATGTCTGCTACACCGACTGCCACTCCAGACATGGATGAAACAGAGTTTAAAATATGGTAGCTTTGTTAAAAAATGCAAGAATTTATTAATTTCTGATAAGAGCAATTAGAAAATCGGCTTAAAGAAAAATATTTGCAGAAAGGAAAGCACAATTCAAATCCAATTTGCTACAGCATAAGTCTGATTCTGACAGTCTTAAGGTGCCCATACACCTTACGATTATCGGACGATTTTCGTATGCGATCGACTTTTCGTCCAATAATCGTATGTGTGCATTGCAGTGTCTGACCGACATTACTGTACAATCGTATGACTTTTGACGGTCAAGCATGTTTGAAAACTTTGCTCGATCGTACGATTGTCATAAGGTTGCTAGCGTTTCCGTCCGTCAAAAGTCGTACGATCTACACTGCGCATGTGCAAACGAAAATACGACAAATCAATTACCGCATTTTGGCCAGGTGCTTTTCGTTAATTACGGCTAAATTAATCTTGCGATCATCGGGGCAGGATGGGGCTGCCGTACGAAAATCGTACGACTATTCGATCATCGGATGAAAAGTTTCGTCCGATAATCGTAAGGTGTTCCTCAGAAATGGCCATCATTTGTGCATAGTTTTGATGGAGAGCTCCTGAGATGCATATACAGCAGTTTTTGTTAACCCTCTAGAGGACATCACTTCCTTATCAAAAGTGCTGTAAAGGAGAGCTGAAGTGTTTAATTTTACTTCAGCTGAGTTTCATGTAATGTTACTTTTTAACCGCCTGCCGGCCGTTGTAAAAAAAACGGCCAGCCTGGAGCTCTCTGGATCTGAGTGGGAAAGTGGCAAAATTTAAAAACAGGCAGCATTGCCTGTTTACATACAAGCTATCCGCCGGCTATAGAGGCCCCCCCCATGAGGTGTTGGTATATGAGGCTCCCCCCTCCCAAAGAGGGGACCGAAGGGAGATTGTGTACCGATCTCCCTCTGATCCCCTGTCAGAGAGCCACCACGCTGGTCAGCGGAGCCCGTGACTGACCAGCATGGTGGCTTTCTGACAGAATATCACAGGATATCAGAGCTCCACTGACCAGCATGGTGGCTTTCTGACAGGATACACGATCTCCCTTCGGTCCCTTCTCCGCTGTCAGACTCCTAATGTCTCCATAAAGAGAACCTGTCGCATCCTCTTTGCTATCACATAGGGGAGTTTCTTAGCCCCTATGTGGTAACAATAAAGTTAAGTGGGAAATTTTTTTTTTTTAAAAATGAAAGTATGTCTGAATGGATACGCATATCCATACATGTATATATTTTGATGCACATCCATGCATACATATTCTTGTTGCATAAATATGCATGTGAATGAATATGCATATCCATATACGTCCACATGCATAATATGTATATTTGTATATCTATGTGCATATCTATACATACATTTATGCATGCATGTATAGATATGTATTTATATGTATAAATATGCATTTCTATATGCATGCATGCATATGTAGATATGGATGTAGATACAGTAGACTACCAGTTATCCGGCACCAATGGGGGCTGGTAGGTACCGGCTAACTGTTGTTTTTGGTTGCTTGAGAATAGTAACTCTCACGTTTCCCCCTTCAATTGTGACTGTAACACATGTCTAAGCTGTAGATATTTATAAAATCAAGTACTCAGCCAAGCAAACTCTGATTGTAGTTGAGAAAAAGGCCTGAGCTCTCCCTCTGAATAAAGTTGAAAAAGTGTATTAACCCCCGCCTTCTCCCATCTGTGAAACCCCCTCAACTTACACGCCTCTTTTAAAGGAGAACTATGAGATGAGTGATTTCCACTCACCTCCTAGTTCTAGCCGACCTGTGACAATAAGACTGCCACAGGTTGGCTCAGTAGATCGGGAGGTCAGCGAACACATACCGGGTTCGCTCACCTCTCGATCCTGTCACGGCTCTCTTTCCCGTGACAGGGGGAGGGGCTGGATTCCTCTCTCCCCGCTCCGATCTGCCAGCGCTAACTGGCGGAACGGACGGGGAGGGGGCGGGTACAGCTAGCTCTGCCTCTAGATAGGCAGAGCCAGCTGTCACTCACGCAGCTGGGCGGATCCCGACGTCTAAGTCAGGATCCGCTCCGGCATCTCAGTATACCGCGAGCTGTAGCTCGCAGTATACTGAGCTTAGGGTAACGGGAGGATGCTAGTTTGTGTCCTCCTGTTACCCTAAGGAGAACTATGGGGAAAAACACTGACCCCATAGTTCTCCTTTAAGGATTTGTTATGCTAGCAAGGAGTATATTTAGTGTGTCCTGAAAGACCTAAAATTAGCTTTACCATCCGCAAGAACTTCCCCAACAAATATAGTTTTGGCAGTAAGGCGCTATTTTGTAAATAAACAGAAAAATCCAAAGCATGTAAAGGATGTGTTCCTTGCAGGAAAAATGAAATAATCTGAAAGGAGGAGGAAGAGCAGTTCTGTCGCTCCCAGCCAGCTATATGTTGTAGTTGAGCAGCCAGATAATATATCCATGGATTCGGGGCCACAAGGCCTACCATATTTTTTGGGTATTAAAGATATTCCCTTTTAATTCTTGAATGTTTCTTTTTCCAAATAAGATCCCTGAATAACGCAGCCACCCTCCGAAAGGGAGGTAGAGGCAACCAGCAGGGAGAGTTATGCAGTAAGTACAATAATTGCAACATCCAAATAATTTTCAAAAGATTGGTGTGGCCCACAACTGAAAGTGGGAGCCGGCACCAAATCTTAGATTGAGACCGAAGTTTAGAAACTAAGGGGGAGAGATTAAGCGAAGGGTACTCCATTATATTACAGGAGATCACAACACCCAGATACTTGATGTGAGACGCTATTTTAATATGAGTTAACCCCTTCATGACTGAGGCCTTTTTTTCATTTTTTGTACCCATGTTATATTCCACATTTTAGGCCTGAAAATTACTTAAAACCCCCCAACATTATATATTTTCTGAACAAGGGGTTAAAGAGTGAATAAAGAGGAGGCAGCTGGGGTTGGCAGAGGATCCAGAGGAAGTTATTGGGACTTATCCCAGTTAATCCACAGCCCTGGGTAACCACCAAATTAAGGACATCACACCAGCAAGGGAGGAATTCTTGTCTGCAAGAAACAGAAGAATATCATCCACATACAGGGCAACTGTCTCTTCCAATGTACCTCCACTTCCAAAGATTGACGTAGCAAACTTTCCAGGGGCTCAATCGCTACTGATAAAAGGAGCGGTGGCAGAGGACATCTCTGCCTGGTCCCCCGACACAAAGAAAAAGATGGTGAATAATAATTATTGACAGGAACCGAGGCAGTAGGATAGAAATACAGCAATTTTACCCAATTAAAAAAAGTTTCTCCAAATTTGAGTTTAAGTAAAACAACCCAGAGATATGGCCATTCAATGCTGTCAAATGCTTTAACAGCATCAAGAGCTAGTAAAGCCCTATTGCACATTGCTTCTGATAGAACCTGCATATTGAGAAATACTTATATAATATTAATCGCTGTAGAAGAATTTGACATGAAGACTGTTTGATCTGAAAGTATTATAGAATTACCTTATTTAACCTATTAGCTAAAACATTTGCCAATATTTTCACATCCGTAGTAACGAGATAGGCCTATAGAACTTGGGTAGCAAGGGATCTTTTATCTTTCTTAGGAATTACTACAATCATTTACCATCACCATCTAAAGTTCCATAAGAGTAATTGGGTCATCCAAGGACCCTCTATCAGAATCAGAAAGGACTGAAAGAAAAATCCTAAATCGCATATTGTCCCCCTGTTTTCCCAAAGCGCACTAATATGAGAGATAGCTGACTGTGAGCGGACCAAATGGGCCACCGTTTTACCTGCTGCCTCCTCTTCAGCCCAGGACACACGTTTCCAGAAAAGTTGTTTATTCTGCACCCTCTCAGAAAGCATGGACCTCACTTTTCTCTAAAGGATAAGCCATTTAATGCTCTTGAGTAGGGCTTTCCGCATAGCTCACCTCTGCCTTTAAAAGTGCATCATGGGCCTGCTCTAATTCTCTCCCGGAGGCATATTTTATATAGCTGATCTCTTTAATAAAAATTTCCTGAAGATAGGCCTTTAGCGCATCCCACACCATCCCCTCCCTTCTGAGGCTGTTCCTCTGTTCACAGATAGAAAATAGGACACAGTTTCTAATATCTTATCTAAGGTCATAAATTTCCACAGCCAAAAAGGATTAAGACGCCAGAGAGATGCAGAGTTGGGGGGACCTGGATCTATAGAACCACCAAAGGGGAGTGATCAGAAACTCCCTGAGGCTGTATATGCACAGAGCAAATAAGAGGAATAAATTGTACTCCGTGCCAAGTCAGTATGGGAAAGACTATTATATGTTTTAGAGTAACACTTAAATTGCAATTCAGAAGGATGAGTTATGCGCCAAAGATCGTGCAGGCCCAGTTCTCTGTATAATTTACCAAATGGGGTTATTGTATTTACAGGAATGTCTTTAGCTGGAGAAAACCAATCAAGAGAGAAGTTTAAAAAGTTATTAAAGTCCCCCACTACCAGAACAGGAAGTGTAAGCAAAGGGGTCAAGAACTTACTCCTCCCAATTATTTCATAGCATTGTTATGACGGTCAGTTAGCAGTCTTTTTAGACTCTGCACCAATAAATCTTTATTCAGCTTGATTTGCTGGTTAGATAGTTGTTCTGGAAGGACAGGAATGCTTGAGCGGGATTTAAAAGAGAACTATGGGGTTAAGGCTTTTCCCCATAGTTCTCCGAAGGGTAACGGGAGGACACAAACTAGCGTCCTCCCGTTACCCAAAGCTCAGTATATCGCGAGCTGCAGCTCGCGGTATACTGATACAATTATGTCTGGATCCGCCCAGCTGCGTGAGTGACAGCTGGCTCTGCCTATCTAGCTGTACCCGCCCCCTCCCCCGTCCGTTCCGCCAGTCAGCGCTGGAGGATCGGAGTGGGGAGGGGGGAATCCAGTCCCTCCCCTGTCATGGCTCTCTGCCTGTGTTTGCTCACTTCCCGATCTACTGAGCCGACCTGTGACAGTTTCATTATCACAGGTCGGCTAGAACTATGAGGATGAGTGAAAAGCACTCACCTCATAGTTCTCCTTTTAAGCCCGCTGAGCGCGCCACAAGGCACTGTGCACTGCACAGTGCCTTATGAAGCCCGTATTGGGTTAAAGCAATTCACCTGACCACAGGTCAGGTGCAAGACTTTAACCAATCACAGCACAGTGCACTGTGAGAGCCATGATTGGGCAAAGTAATGATGACTTTGCCCAATCATGGCTCACATAGCTAAGTCATCACAGCCAGCATCTGTCAAAATGCCATTCTGTGGCAGGAGTTCGTCTGAGCGGATGGTTCATCGTTTTAAAAAAGTTATTATTTCTATTTATTTATTCTTTTATTGCGTCGAGTTGTCGTCGTCGTGGACAACGCTGGATGTTGTGATTGACCCTAGGATTACTTCAGTGGATCAATTTTTTTAACAATAAAGGACTTGTCAAAAGCCTTTGTTGTGTTTTTATTTCAAATAAAGGATTTTGTTTTCTAATAGTCTGGACTTTTTTTAACATTTATTTTAACCCTTTACTGAATGGGTAGGGGTACAAGTACCCCTTACTAAATTCACAAGGGGGGACGCATCTAGGGTCACTCCTAACATTCCTACCAGACCTAAAAGGTCTGGTATTGTTTGGGAGGGGGAACCGCACGCTTTTTTCTTTCTTTATAAATGTAATTTTTTTCTTTATAAATGTCATTTTTGCTGCAGCAGGTTCTATACATCGTACAGATGTGCCACTTTACAGGCAGTTTAAGGGGACCCTCCAGGAGTTCTGGTCCCATAGACTTTCATTGAGTTCAAAGTAGTCATTTTTGGCAGGTTCTATACATCGTACAGATGTGCCACTTTACAGGCAGTTTAAGGGGACCCTCCAGGAGTTCTGGTCCCATAGACTTTCATTGAGTTCAAAGTTCAAGTTCGAACTTTTTCCATGTTCCAAAGTTCGAACTCGAACCGAACTCGAACCGAACTCAGGTGTGTTCAGCCCATCACTATTTATCTTGAAGCTTGTAAACTTATTAAAGATGCCTATTTCCTCAATGCAGTGACACAATTTCACTCAGCCCTATGAAAATGCACTTCTAGTGGCAAAACTTCCACAGAGTCTACAATGTTTGAAAAAAATAACATTATCATTGTATCACATCAAACAATAGGTAAAGAGATGCAAAGCACACTGGGAATCCAGAGCATTGTTGAAAGTGATGGGCTGACAGAAGGTAGCAATCACTACATAAAAGGGATTTTTTCAAGTAAGCTTTGATTGCATTATCAAAAACACCTACAGTATGTATGCCTATTACAGTGCTAATGTTATACCAGGACAATATACACTATATTGCCAAAAGTATTGGGACGCCTGCCTTTACATGTACATGAACTTTAATGGTATCCCAGTCTTGATCCATAGGGTTCAATATTGAGTTGGACCACACTTTGCAGCTAGAACAGCTTCAACTCTTCTGGGAAGGCTGTCCACAAGTTTTAGGACTGTGTCTGTGGGAATGTTTCACCATTCTTCCAAGCGCATTTGTGAGGTCAAGTAATGATGTTGGATGAGAAGGCCTGGCTCGCAGTCTCCACTCTAATTCATCCCAAAGGTGTTCTATCTGGTTGAGGTCAGGACTCTGTGTAGTCCAGTCAAGTTCCTCCACCCCAAAAGCGCTCATCCTTGTCTTTATGGACCTTGCTTTGGCACTGGTGCTCAGTTATGTTGGAACAGGAAGGGGCCATCCCCAAACTGTTCCCACAAAGTTGGAAGCATGAAACTGTCCAAAATGTCTTGGTATGCTGATGCCTTAAGAGTTCCCTTCACTGGAACCAAGGGGCCAAACCCAACCCCTGAAAAACAACCCCACACCATAATCCCTCCTCCACCAAACTTGGCACAATGCAGTTAGGCAAGTACCGTTCTCCTGGCAACCGCCAAACCCAGACACGTCCATCGGATTGCCAGAGAGAGAAGTGTCACTCCTGAGAACACGTCTCCGCTTCTCTTGCATCCAGTGGCGAGGTGGTGCATCCGAAGCTTTGCATTCCTGCATCCGAAGCTTTGCATTGGGGATATAAGGCTTGGATGCAGTTGGCCATGGAAACCCATTCCATGAAGCTCTATATGCACTGTTGTTGTGCCAATCTGAAGGCCACACGAAGTTTGGAGGTCTGTAGCTATTGAATCTGCAGACAGTTGGCGATTTCTGTGCACTGTGCGCTGACCCCAGTCTGACATTATCACATACCTTGTGGGAGACCGGTAGTACGAGGAGGCTTCTCTTGCGTCTCGTGTCCTGCGCCCCCTGGAAGTGGGAACAGGGCGTGCGGAGGACAGCAAGGAGCATGAGTGTCACTTCCCAGGAAGCACAAGCTGAAGACCATCAGCAACCTGGTTAAGGCAGGTTCGTTTATGTAGACCAGTCCATTAAAGTGACAGCATCATTTTCTGTGCGACTGATGTGTGCGTCCTTCCACGCACTTCCGGTTGAGCATGTTTCCCAGCAACACGAAACACAGGCCTACGCTCATGCGTGTGAGCCATCTTTACCTTACATTGCCCCCCCTTACGGGCAGCCTCCAGATACCCACATGGGCACATTTTTCAGGGTATTTCTGAAAAAATCTTTGGATGAGTCTAGGGGCATGCATATTGGATTCCGGTTCCCAGGAAGCATAACCCTTTCACTGGACCAAGTACTGTAGACGCACTCCTCTCCTACAATCCTGAATTGCCTCCACTTTGTACTCTTCGACCCCATCAATATTAGAAGGAGCCGGAGGAAACTCCTGGGTTAAGCAGGGACACATGGAAGACCGGATGGATCTTGTACGAGTCAGGGAGGAGAAGCTCGTAGGCAGCAGGATTGATTATCCTCTTTATTGAAAATGGCCCAATAAACTTAGGAGCCAGCTTTTTAGAAGGGCAGGCCAATTTCATGTTGTGTGGAAAGCCAGACTTTGTCCCCAGGATTGAGAGCCAAGTACCCTCTTTGTTTCTTATTATACAGGTCTTGTTATCCAGTTGGGCTTTGGTCATAGCATCCTGCAGAACCTTAAAGGAAAACTATGGGGTTAGGGCTTATCCTCATAGTTCTCCTTAGGGTAACGGGAGGAGCATCCTGCAGAACCTTAAAGGAAAACTATGGGGTTAGGGCTTATCCCCATAGTTCTCCTTAGGGTAACGGGAGGACACAAACTAGCGTCCTCCCGTCACCCTAAGCTCAGTATACTGCGAGCTACAGCTCGCAGTATACTGAGACACCGCAGCTGAAGTGGATCCCGACAATTATGTCTGGATCCGCCCAGCTGCGTGAGTGACAGCTGGCTTTGCCTATCTAGTGTTCACTCACTTCCCGATCTACTGAGCCGACCTGTGACAGTCTCATTGTCACAGGTCGGCTAGAACTATGAGGTGAGTGAAAAGCACTCCTTTAACATTCGAATGCAAGAACTCAACCCTATCCTGAACGGCTGGGACCATTATGCTATAGTAAAAACTGGATAAAAATGTAGGATTAAAGCCAGAGTTAGCAAAGAATGGAGACTGTCCCGTAACTGAATGCACTGAGTTATTGTATGCAAACTCCGCAGATGGAAGAAGGGAAGCCCAATCATCCTGAGAGAAGGACGTAAAGCATTGGATATATTGCTCTAAGGTTTGGTTGGTCCGCTCCGTTTGACCGTTTGTCTGAGGATGATAAGCAGAAGAAAAGTGGTTTGCTATTCCCAACGACTTGCAAAGCTCCCTCCAAAATTTAGATGTAAATTGAACACCCCTGTCCGAGACTATATTACAACTTCTCTGATGGAAGGCTGAGCCTTTTCCGAAGCAGATGGGGTGCCAATCATTGGTATGAAGTGAGCCATTTCGGTAAGCCGGTCTACAACCACGTAGATGGAGGTAAAGCCATCAGAGGGAGACAGTTCCACTATAAAATCCATGCCGATCATGTCCCATGGGCGGGACGGGATGGGCAATGGACACAACAGCCGCCAAGACTTGACTCTTTCGGTCTGGCTTCGTATACAAGTCACACAAGACTTCACATAGACTTGGCAGTCAGTTACCAGGTTGGGTCACCAGAAGGACTAACTCAGCTGTAACTGAGTAACAACTTCGAAGTGACCAGGCAGCCGGTGGTCATGACAAAGTTTAAGTACAGTGACTCGTAACTCCGCAGGCACAAAGACTCAATTGCCCAAGAAAACAGACCCTCCTTTTTAAGCAAGTCAATTCTAGTGGGTAGAGCATCTCTAGAGGAAGCCCCTCACAGCTGAGTCCTCAAATCAAGCTCCAGTAATAAAAAACTTTGGGCTGGCAAAATATTATCAGGGTGATCCGGGTCTCCTGTTTCCGGGCACATACGAGATAAAGCATCTGGCTTAATGTTCTTGGAACCAGGGCGATGTGAAGAGAAAAGCATGAAAAGAAGAGCACCATCTGGCCTGTCGAGGTCTTAGATGCTTGGTGAACCATAGGTACTCAAGATTTTTGTGGTTGGTAAAGACCAGGACTGGATGAGCTGCACCTTCAAGTAAGTAACGCTTCCCAGGCCCTGACTCTTTTGCCCTTACTCCGGTAAGGGCAAAAGAGTCAGGGCCTGGGAATTGTTAAAATCTCTTCCAGTTCCAGGGAGACCTTGGGAAATGATTTTGATGGACTTCATTGTTGAACTTCCCCCCTCTGAGGAATTTACTGCAATTTTCGTTGCTGTAGATAGACTGTCCAAGATGGCCAATTTCGTTCCTTTAAGAAAGACTCCATCTGCAATTAAACTGGCACGTGTCTTTTTTAAATAAGTGGTGAGTCTTCATGGTATCCCTAATAACATTGTTTCTGATAGGGGGTGCAGTTCCGCTCCAGATTCTGGAAGGCGCTTTGTGAAGCACGGGGTATCAAGTTGAACTTTTCATCTGGTTACCATCCACAAACAAACGGGCAGACAGAAAGAAACAATCAGACACTGGAGCAGTATCTGCACTGTTTCTCTACCTTCTCTCAGGACAATTGGGCTTCCTTGCTTCCATTAGCTGAATTTGCTTATAACAACTCTCTCCATTCTGCCACTAATCAAACGCCCCTCTTTTCAAACTATGGGTTTCACCCTACTTTTCTTCCCACAACTATACCAGACTCTGTTGTATCTGCCGTGTAAAGAGATCTAAACTTCTTCAGTTCTAACAATCAGTCATTACAAAAACTGTATCAAAGGCTCAAAGTGATTAGAAGGCATTCGATAATAAACAAAGAGGGGAATTGGATTTGAAGCCTGGAGACTAGGTATGGTTGTCTACTATTAATTTAAAATTAGCTTGCCCCTCTAGGAAACTTGGGCCCAAATATGTAGGTTCTTTTCCAGTTGAACAAACGATCAATTCGGTTTCTTACAGACTGAAACTTCCGTTGTCATATAAAATACATCCAGTTAGAGCTGCAACAGTTAATCGATTTAGTCGATTAAAATCGACGATTGAAAACGTTACCAACGTTTTCGATCGTACAGTATTTCATGTGTTGCTACTGAAACCTGATGTACCAGATCCTTTTCCTCAGCGTACTGCAAGGCCCGCTGATCCTGTGGTTATCAATGGTGAAGAGGAATTTGAAGTGGAGGGTATAATGGACTGCAGAAGATGCAGAGGTGAATTCCAGTATGTGATTAAATGGAAGGGATATGGTCCTGAAGAACATTCCTGGGAATCTGAGCCCAATGTGTATGCTAAGAGACTTAATCAGTCATTTTTTCAGGGTCATCCAGAAAAGAAGAAACAGTTGGGCATCTGGAGGCTGCCCCTTAGGAGGGGGCAATGTCTGAATACATCAGTCAGCACCCATTGTACAGCTTCTGCCCGGATCACTGCACGTAACTATGCACATGCGCGTATCAGGTGCTATGGTGCTAGTAATGCGCATGCGTGAAAACGATGTGCATGCGCAACACCATGCACGCGCAGTAGCGCGCACGCCTGTTCTTGGCGCCAGACGGGCTATTTAAAGATGGCTTCTGCATCTGCACCTTGCTGAGAGATCTTCAGCTGTATTCTGCATCTGTGATTCTGTTCCTGATACCCATTTGACCCAGCTTGATTCTTGACTCTGCCTGCTTGCTGCCTTGTGACCTCGGCTTGTCTTCTGACCATTCTTCCGTCTCCTGATCTGGTACTATTCTGCTCGCAAGTGTATGACCCGGCCTGCTCCTGACTTCGCTTCTGTATCCTGCTTCTGTACCATGCTGACTGCACGTTACCGATCTGGCTTGTTCCTGACTACGCTTCAGCTTCACACACCAGTACTGCCTGATCTGCTATCAGCTACCAGCTACCTCTGGCATTCAGTTTTCAGCACCAGTATATCCAGTGTGTCAAGCAGTCATTACAACCACAGGCACTCGTGCCCCTCTCTGTCTGTAAAACTACTGTTTTATCTCCAGTGGGGCTCAGATGAGAGCTGCAAGGGAAGGCCTTCTTCGTCACTTCAGGCTCACACCAAGGTATGTGACACTGACGTTCCTCGAGGGATAAAGGGGATCGAACTAGGCTGAGTTGTCTGGGCTCAGGAGGCGAGACCAAAGGAGTATGTGGGACCCGTGGGGAAACCCATGTGGGACGAGCAGCTCCAGCTCTCTCCATACGCCTCTCCCTGATCCTGCGGTCCAACTGAATGGTTAAGCGTATGAGCTCTCCAAGAGTGTTAGGGGTACCTACGCAGGCAAGCTCATCCTTGAGAGTCTCTGCGAGGCCCAAGCGGAATTGATGGCGAAGGGCAGCCTCATTCCATTCTGTATCGGCCCCCCACTTGTGGAACTCTGCAACATAATTCCTCAACTGGACAATGACCCTGCTGGAGGGAGTGAAGAACTGCCTCTGCAGTGGCAGATCTTTGGGGATCCTCGTACAAGTGGGCCATGGCTGCAAAGAAGATGGTGAATTAGTTCAAAATAGGGCTTTCTTGCTCTAGTAAGTGGTGGGCCCAAGATTGTGGTTCTCTCTACAGTAATGAGACCACGAACCCCACTTAAGTTACTTCAGATGCAAATGTCCGTAGTTGCAGGTTACACCTTAATTGACAGGCGTTTCTAAATGCACGGAATCTTTGCCGTTCAGCTGCAGGTACTCTGGGTTCTGGAGATGGAGCCATCTGGAGAGAAGCTGGAGGAACAGATTCAGATTGCAAATGACTTGGAGCAGAAACTAAGGGAGGGGATGATGTGGAAGAAGAAATTGCAATCACACGTCCTTCCAACTGAAAGTAGCACTCCTGCAGGTTTTCCACGGCTTGAGTCAGAGAGACTAGTTGTTGGCAATGCGTCTCCATGGGAGAAGCACTCTTCTCGGTCTCCGACATATCGGCTGATGGTACTATCACGTACCTGGTGGGAGACCGGTAGGACGAGGAGGCTTCTCTTGTGTCTCGTGTCCTGCACCCCCTGGAAGAGGAAACGGGGCAATCGGAGGACAGCAAGGAGCACAAGTGCCAGTGGATGGTCCGGACACCATGCAGTAGAAGTTCATGATCAGGATCGTCAGAAACCAGAGTTCAAACCAGGCGGGCAGCGTAGTACAAAGTTGATAGGCAAGGCAGAGTCCAGTAATCAGGCCGAGGTCAGGAGGCAGGCAGCAAGCAAGAAACGTCAAAGCAATCCGGGTCACAAACAAGCAGCAGGCAGTCAGACAAGATAACAGGTCACAGGAAGCACAGGCTGAAGACCATCAGCAACCTGGTTAGGGCAGGTTAGTTTATATAGACCAGTGCATTAAAGTGACTTCATCACTTCCTGTGCGACTGACGTGTGCGTCCTTCCGCGCACTTCCAGTTGCGCGTCTTTGAGCGTACTTCCTGTTGCGCGCTTCTGCGCACTAGACCATGTTTCCCAGCAACACGAAACATAGGCCTACGTGCATGCGGGGGAGCCATCTTTACCTTACAGTAATTTTACGTGGCCTACCACTTCGTGGCTGAGTTGCTGTTCACAGTTGCTTCCACTTATAATACCACTAACAGTTGACCGTGGCATATGTTGTAGCAAGGAAATTTCACGGATGGACTTATTGCACAGGTGGAAACCTATCATGGTACCCCACTTGACTTCAGTGAGCACCTGAAAGTGACTCATTCTTTCACAAATGTTTGTAGAAGCAGTCTGCATGCCTAGGTGCTTGATTTTATACACCTGTGGCCATGGAGGTGATTGAAACCCCTGAATCCAATGATTTTGAGGGGTGTCCCAATACTTTTGGCAAATTGTGTATGTTGTTGAATTAGAACTCCTTTAAATATTACAGTATATCTAAAACCAAGAACAAAAACGTACTATTTTGCAGCAATCCTTGTGGTGGCTGCATTCGTTGTATTTTGTGCATGTACAGAAATAAAATTTTGACCCTGCTAGAAGTCTGCTCTTTCATAAAAAATGTAGTTAGTGAGTGTTGTCCCCTAGGACAGGGAGTGTATAACTGGGAGGATCACCAGGTGAAAATAAAGAAAAAAGAAAACGAATTTCCACCATCCACATCCAAGGCCTTGTGATCTGCAATATATTAGATTTTTATTCTTGGCTGTCTATTCACTTTAATATTTGACAGCCTAATCAGCTAATTTGAGGTATTCACCACCAGATGGAGACTTTGGTTCAATAAAGAAACTTGACTGACTCTGGTTATTATGTCTCATATTCTCATTGTAAACCCGGACAGCTTTCTCAGTGGTATATCTTTTTTATGCTCTTCGCCTCTTTCTAGCCACATAATAAACTTAGGCTTGGCTTGAAAAAGAAGTCAGGAGACAAATGAAATAAAGGTAATTTTATGAGTCTGCACTATAAAAGCTTAGAGCAAACACAATAAATATAACAAAGTATTTAGTTATAAAATAGATTCATTTCAATAGTTCACAAGAATGTAGCTCTGTTACTTACTGCAACCTGTCAGTCTCTAGGTATTGTTTTGTAGAGAGTGTACCAATTGGCATGATTTATCGAAGTGTGCAGGGTTTAAAAATGTAATGTGAAGGAGAAGCTTTTTTTATTATTTCCTTGCCTATGACTGAGTGCACATTTGTATTTGTGCAGTGTATAATGCACATCCGTTAATATGCTGTATGTCATGTAGTGATAGGCATAGCATCAGGGCAGCCTATTGAAATCAAATAGCTTCTGTCGCACCAAAACATCCCAAAAAAAAATCACAGATGTCACAACATTTTTGCGACAATGCACTACAGTGTGTTGGCATGCATTGTGGCGCATTGGAACACACGCGTTGCCTTTTTAGAATTTTAACATGAATTCATTTGAAAATGAATGGCACAGTATTTTGTCAACATATGTCATTTTCTTTCAGTGATAACGATCATTAGCAATGATATGTGTGTGTGTACATATGTGATATGTACACACACACATATACTGTACATACAGTATATATGCACTTTTTTTTCAGCGTATTGTTGAAGTGAATCAAAAACATTTCTGACTGATTAAAAAAAAAAAAATTAGAGACGTTAAATTAATGAGATGGTTAAGTTTCAGAATCATCTGTCCGACATCACACTGTGTCTGTTGTTACTTGCAAATGATATCATTGAATATCAGCTGTAACTGAAGAGCTCTAATCATGATGCATCCATTTAACAATTGGAGATCATGCCATTCGATTGTGCATTATGTGCATTAGCCTGGCTGCAGAGGCTCATAGTATACACATGTCTTTTGGTAATTTTTTTTCTTTCTTGGAGAGCATTGAAAAATTCCCTAACGCTATTTTCTGTAGGTTCCATTGTATTTTTAAATGTATGTTATCGGTGTTCATGAGCCATAAACATACATTACTCAATGTAGCATGTAGCATATAGCCTCTAAGTGCATACAGTTTGGGATAGAAGAAGTTAATTTGTATTGTACTTGTTTCTAGAACTTCCTATTTTGTGGAGGGGTAGGAGAATTCAGCAGATATTGTTAGAGGAAGATACAGCCTTCTCCAGATCAACGAAACCGGATAAGAAGATCACTATTCCACACAGGTGGAACAGGTGAGCGCCATTTCCCACTGCATGTTCTGTTTGTGTATTCTTTCTCTTCCAGAAAAATGAAATGTGATGTTTGATGTTGAGATACACTGATAGAAAAGCTAGATGCAGATTATAGTCCACATCTGCAGTGTATATTGTAACTTTTATTTTACTTGATGTGCTGCCTAGATGTTGCAACTGCTAGCTTCAGTAATTACATACTTACATGTGTTTGGGTGCACTGGGATTGCACCAAGTCCATGCACATCCCTGTTGCTGACCTGGAACCATAATGCAGACAGTAAATCGCTTACTCTTGATTCACACTTTTGCAGGGCATGTTTTAATTATTATTATACAGGATTTATATAGCGGTAATAATTGTTGCAGCGCTTTACAATATAAGATGATAAGAAGGGCCCTGCCCGCGACCCCTTACAATCTAAAAGGTAGGGGTTCTACCATTTGTGTTGTGCTAGGCAGCCCATTTGTTTGGAATGACAATGCAACACAGGAAAAAACACATATGAAACTTTTATTTTTGCATGGTGTGAGCAGAAAGACAAACTAATTTGGAATAAAAATGGGCTGATTAATGTGCATGTTTCTTCTGCTCCCAGTAGTCGTTTCCTGTTCATGCACCAGCTTCCTAGCCACAATACACATTGCTTAGATACGACATGGACAGTTCCTTCTTGACTACGTATTCCATGCTGCTTTGCACTCTAGAGCTCTGCAGTATGCAGGGCTTAGTGTGTTCTGAACGTACAAGCATGTTGTGCACTTAAAGTAGAACTCCAGGTGGGCACACTACAAGGGTTAACTACTTGTTTTTCTCTAGGGCCTGGAAAAACAAAAATATACACTCCCTGATCCTCAGTCCTGCGGTGGTGAGCACTCGCCTTTCTCCCGATCCCCTCCGGCTGTGGAATATCACTCAGTGTCCAAACATCTAATACAGGTTAAAGACTGCATTAGATGTGATGATGACAACAGGGCTTAAGCTGGCCATACACCTTACAACCATCACACGACTTTCGTTGTGCGGTAATTAAAATTTCGTACGATCTGCCCATCTTGGACAGGCAGATTGTACTCGCGATCATCGCTAGCCCTCCCCGCTGGGAGGGCTTCCGATGATTGCAGTGCTGAGTAGGCAGTGTGCGGTTGCGCACGCTGGCCCATGCAACATTCGTCTCCCGACCACGCCACCAACCTGGGTTTTCAAGCGAGCTCGGACGACCTTACAGTAGAAGTGGTCGCACGCTGCCCATACACCTGCCGATTATCGTACGATCGCGGGATCACCCGCGATTATCGTACGATAATCGGCAGGTGTATGGGCACCTTTAGACTACCAAAACCCAGGGAAGAAGAGGCTGTGGGGACCGGTCTACCTGCCAAGCAGGATCGAAGATTGGGTGATTTTATGTATGCTTGTTTTTGATTTTTTTATCTGAACCCCTAGACCAAAATGAGCAGTTAACCCTTGCAGTGCGAGGGTAGCCCCACTACAGGGGTTAACTTTTTAATATTTCTGAAGTTCCTATTTAAGCCCGTAGCCCACATTAAGAGCTATTATCCAAGGGTGACAATGCTACTCCTGCTGGCAGGACCACCATGTACAAAGTAAAGGGAAAAATATGAAAAAAACACAAACAAACTAACAAGGGTTACACTACCATATATTAAGTTTTATTTTTGGGTTTACATAAACGTTAATATTTCCTATGATATGTACATAATTTGTGGCATATTGTTTTATTCAGTGAATCCTTTTTGTATGCTTTAAAACTCACTGTAATATTATTGTGTTGTTTACCATGCATATCTTTATGCACATACAGGAGGCAGGATTTCATCCTTTCTCTTTTTTTATTTAGTTATCTTTAGTTCCCTGTCTTGTACTTTGTAATTAATTATGACATATCTGATTAATGTAAAATTCCCCAAACATGTTTAGCTACAAAGGTCGACCTGAAGCAGAATTACATCTGTAAAAACAATAAGAAGCCACTTTGTATTCATGACTTTTTATTTTTAGAATAAGAAAAATAGCTCCTTGACACATTCTAATAGATTATCAGTACAGGAACACGCATGTTTCAAACATTGTGTTGGTTACATCATTATAAACTACAATAGCAATATAATTTACACCACAGCTGTGTAAATCATCATTTACTTCTATTATACTAGCACATTGTCACACCAGTTCCTCATAAAGGATTTGCAGGTGCTGGACTGATAAAAGGAATAGAAGAAAACAGTGTGTTTCCTGCCAAGAGGGTATGTGAACAGAAGCTAGTCATAAAAAAGATTTCCAATACAAATGCTTACAATGCAAAAAGTACACATAGTTAAAAACAATATATATAACTAAAAATGATTTTTTATTATTATTTATTTTAAAAGGTAGAAGGAGTTCTTTTTTTTACTCATGGGGCCTTAAGAGTAGCAGATTGTGACTCTGCATCTGGTGTGTTTGCAGAACTCCCCCAACAAGGTTACTATAGTCTATATTTAGGTGCTTGATCAGAGGCATTAAAAGGCACTGATCTTGTTTAATTATTGTACCATGTTCTACCTGCTCCATACCCCCCCCCCCCCCCCCCCCCCCGCCCCTCTC
>NW_017306993.1:236164-247178 GCF_000935625.1 Nanorana parkeri
TTCTTTACACATGCTTATGCATAGCCAACACTTTCTTCTCTTGCTTTAATTCCCTGTCAAGTTTTTACTTA
The DNA here is from genome assembly GCF_000935625.1 of Nanorana parkeri. Taxonomy (NCBI): domain Eukaryota; kingdom Metazoa; phylum Chordata; class Amphibia; order Anura; family Dicroglossidae; genus Nanorana; species Nanorana parkeri. Next base: position 236,236 of record NW_017306993.1, read on the forward strand.
CTGCTGTCTGTGTCCTGCTGGGTAGATTCACTCTCCCTATTTGTTCCGTTGTCCATTTGCACCACCACAGAAAGTTATTGGATATCAAACATTTTAAGAGATGTCACCAAAACGACATAAGATTGCGGAGGTAGGTGAGGAGTGTTGTGACTGAATAGAATGTCTTGGAAACTCCATTCAATTGGAAAGCAATGATCATGAGTGATCATTAGTGTATGAAATATAGCCAGTGGCGTAACAAGCGGGGTGGGGCTGACGGCGCGGCTGCCCTGGGCGCAGAGATATGAAGGGGGGTTTGCATTTTGGGGGATTGGGGCTCCCCCTTCAGGGTTTTGGTAGTCTTGGATCTGTTGATCCTGGGCACTGCACCCTGTGTCCCAATATGATAATGGTCCAGAGTATCTGTTGTGTCGGCAGTAGCAAATTGTGGTTTGCCACTGCAAGTACAGCAGTCACTACAGAAAACTATTCTTTGCCAGCTACAGAATTACTTGTAGGACATGGCTTTAAGACATAAATAACAGAATTTATTTAGTACAAGGTAGCAGGGGCATGCTGTCAATGAATCTCTATGTCAGGGGTGCCCATTCGGGGTGCCCATTCGGTTGATCGTGATCTACCAGTCGATCGCAAAGCTAACGCTGGTAGATCTCGATCGTAAGTCTGCTTAATGTTCCAAGCTCCCTCCCGCAGTTCTAGTGAAGCTGAATGTGTTCTTTAGATCCCCACATTACCTGAAGGTGGCGCTTCACAAGATCTCGGCGCCGCCTCAGCCCGGGCATAGTGATGTAATCCTCCTGGCCGATAGCACCTGAAAGTGTCTCCCAGATACAGCGGCAGGTAGAGGAGAGGCTGAGCAGGCTGCACCCGGTCCATTGTATTATTACACAGCACCCCTTCAGCAGTCATGACATCATTTTTTTTCCTCTTATCATTAAAATGCACAAAATCTTTTCCAGTCTGAGGGCCTGTTCACACCACTTCCAGTGTGTTCCAGCACAGTAAGCTGCTGGAATGCACAGGATCACATACTGTAAGGCTGTCTGCTATCTGGGGTGGGAAGGGGCGTGGCGATGCATTCAAATCACTGCAGCCTGCAGTGAGATCGGCCCGTACCAGAACGTGTGGTACAGCAATGCCTGCGTTCTGTTCCAGTGCGATCGCCCCACACCAGAACGTGTGGCACAGCAATGCCTGCGTTCTGGTCCAGTGCGATCACAAAAAATAGTGCTTGTACTATTCTTTGCAATCGCACTTGACCAGAACGCAGGCATTGCTGTGACACGCGTTCTGGTACGGGTGATAGCACTGCAGGGGGGGTCATGGCTGCTGTGCCATTGACTTGAATGCAGGGAGCCTTACAGTATGCCATCCAGTGTATTCCAGCAGCCAACCATGCTGGAACGCACTGGAAGTGGTGTGAATGGGCCCTGAGAGTATGATGTCAACTTCTGCTTTTTCTAATTTCCTGGAAAGTGTCATGTCACCAGCCCTTGTGTGTTCATTGAACAAGCTGTCTAATCCCATAACTGTTAGATAGCCTGGTGAGAGAGTGTGAGGAGAGAGAGAAAGAGAGATAGGAGAGACAAACAGGGGAGAGTGAGGAGAGATAGCAAGGAAAGAGAGTGAGGAGAGATAGTGAGAAGTGACATCCTGTGTCCCTGTACATGTTCCTCCTGCACCCCCGCACCTCCCACAATCCTGGCTCTAAATGTATAAATGTAGGGGAGATGAAGAAAAAAAGAATTGATTGGAAATGTAGTATGAACCGTCGGAGACCAGTTTTTTAATTTTTTTATTTGGTAGATCTCATTGAGCAGGTCATTTTTAAAAGTAGATCTTAACACAAAAAATTGTGGCCACCCCTGATCTAGGTTAACATGAGCACAGTTTCAGTTCATGTAACAGGTGGTATGCTGTTGGCTTGAAGGCACCCAATTTAGCAAACTTTCCATATTAAAAAATGCCATTCTGTTCACTCCACTCTTTTTTTTTTTAGCAAGTAATTTTTATTGAAGAAATGTTTGCAATAATATATGCATAAAAAAGCAGGCTTATGGCTGTATGATATAGGTAAGTAAGAGTACATTACAATATTACAATATTCAACAGAAAATACAAAGAATCCAACAGACAAACAATAAATTATATAACACAGACATAGCGCATGTATTACATTGATTCAGTTGTGGAACCGTTGCACATCCACCTGGGTTGTCGACACCCTAGGGGTATTTGGGGGCTGATTTTATGCCAAGTAAGTGTACCTGTTAGCGAGTGGAGTGGTGTTAAAGGACATTCAGGGGTCCCAGGGTTGAAGCAATTTTCGCTTCAAGGTACCATTTAGTGTCCTTAAAGAGGGACATCAACTCTTGGAGCTTTCCTAAGGGCAGCTCCCAGCTTAAAAACAGGGTCCAGGTGGAGAAAAACCTGTCAGTGTGGGTATAGTTATCTCGGGCGTCAAGTTTCTCTAGGGACATCAACTTATGTAGTAATTCTTTCAGGGCGGCTAAGGAAGTAGGGGTAGGTGAAAGCCAGCTCGTTAAGATGGCCTTCTTAGCAGCGATAAGGCAGATGTGTTCCCAGCGGGAGGGTCGTTTGGTCACTGGTGACGTAGAGGGATTAACTACATGAAATAGGCAGAGGGCCGGGTCAGTACATCTATGGGTGCCAGAGCCTGCATTCATGTAAGTTATAGTTTGTGTCCAAAATAATTGGATGAAGGGACGATACCAAAGTAGGTGTTCCCGGTTCGGGGATGGTGCATGACATTTGGGACATGAAGTCAACCAATCAGGGGGTGAGGACTTGAATCTAAGAGTAAAGGCATAATACGCTCTGTGGATTATTTTGAATTGGAGTTCCCTCCAGATTTCACATATAACCACTTTCCGTAGTGAAAGCCAACCCTTAAGTAACGGCACTCCACTCTTTATCTTCAATATTTGTTTTAGGTTATCGAACATGGTGTTCTTCCCAGTTAGTTGTAATGCTTTTTACATATACATGAAAGGGAATATGAGTCACAAAGAGTCAGAGCCGGTTCACACTATAAAGTCCGCATTCCAGTGCGTTCGGCCCCTGGAACGCAAGTCGGCCAGCTCCCTACGTTCAGGGGTGGGAGGGGGCGTGGCGATGCATTGAAGTCAATGGCACCACGGCCACACCCCCGCCCACTGTGCGATTGCCCGCACCCAGTATGCAGGCACATTAGTGCTTGCGTTTTGGTCCAGTGTGTTCTGCAAAAATAGTGCTTGCAGTATTTTTGTAGAACGCACTGTACCGGAACGCAAGCACTAATGTGCTTGCGTTCCAGGTACGGGCGATTGCACTGTGGGCGGGGGGCGTACTTGCGGTGCCATTGACTTCAATGCACTGCCACACCCCTCCTGCCCCTGAACGCAGGGAGGCAGCTGGCTTGTGTTCCAGAGGCCGAACGCACTGTTACGTGGACTTAGTGATGTGAACCGGCCCTCATATTGTACACACTGTACAGTGATGTTATCTGATGTAATCAAAGATGAGGAGCACGTGTCCTAGCACAACCTTGGTGTTCTGACCAGGGAAGGAAATCCCATTTCCTCTTACATACTTTGCACATTGAATGTTATAACAGTGTTTTTGTTTTTTTGAATTTGTTTTCTTGTTTTTTTACCCTAAATGTCATGTTTGCAAAGTTGTAAAAATTACAGCACTTATTTTATTAGACATAGTCTGCACCTGATCCAGCAGCCTTATAGTAGGTAATATTTTTTTCTGGTGAAGGCTCTAACCATGTTGTATAAAGTGCTACTGATTAACTAGGGGAGTTATAGGAATTCTATTAAATATCACTGCAGAGCAATGATGGATGGTTGCATTTGCTATAAGGGAGTACTTCTACTCAGCCAATAGTATATTCCAGATTCTGTTGCTGTGTACACCATAAAATGCTGAAATAATACAATGAGCAGGAGCAAAGTCCACAAGAAGGTGGTTTCAGCACACAACAGCAGTATCCAGGCATATAGGCAGTTAAAATTAATGCTTCCTGGCATATGTGACGTAGATAACCCAGGAGGCAGCAGCAGGGCAATGTTCATGTTGTTCTCGCCTTGGCAAAAAATTAGGAACTGAAATTACAATATAATGGCGAAAAAGTATGTATAGTTAATACAGGGGCGTAGATAAGGGGGGGGGATAGGCGGGTTCAAACCTGAGTCCTGGCAGTGGTGTTGTGAGAGGGGGCAGAAGGGGGGAATGTGCTCCCGAGCGCCCGTCTGAAGGATATCCACAGACAGGCAGGGTCTTCTAAAGGGATGCGGGGATGTCTTCTTTAATAAAACATCGGTGACGGCTGGAGGAGAGCTGTATTTTACGACGTTTTATCAAATAGGGCATCCCCGGCATCCCTTTAGATGTGCCTGTTCCTGCCTGGCCCTGGATGATCTGTACATGCCTCAGTGCGGTCTCTGCAGGAGGCAGGGTGTCCTACCAGCATCAGAAGGATGGAGACAGAGCAGGCAATCAGGTAGCAGGAGGGGGGGTGTTTGTATTATCTGTGAGTAGTGAATATACTTCTGTTTTTAGCCTTTGTGTTGCAAAGTCCAGAATCTAGTGCGTTCCTAGAGGCCTGTGCACACCTAGAGGACACATCACCGCACGGCAATCGTGCACGATTCCGCGCGGTCAGGTGTCGCCTAGGTGTGCACTGATCGAAGTTAATACAATATGAAAACTGTTGGCGTTTTTGGTCAGGGGTTGGAATAATATGTGAACAATACTTTCATTTTAATTTTTTTTGGTAAAAGGTCCTTTTTCTTTTTAGGTCAGTACCTAAAAATATTGGAGTCAGAAGATCAGCATGACTTTCCAAGCAATGAGCATTTGTAAAAGGAGGTCAGCAGTGGCACAGAACACTGCAGTTTAGAGCTTTCTTCCAGCTGTTCTATCAAAATAGTGGAGCAGACAAAAGGTTGACCAAAGAATATAGTTCATTTACTCTTACATATGGTAACAAAAGAAAAATGATTTAACCTAATCTGTATATCTTAAATAATAAAAGTTTATTACAGGAAATCTGCAGATACTGTTAAGTTGTCAAAAAAGAAGTGGGCATGTTTTGTTTTTTTACCAGTTAACTTGTCTGCTTGCATCTCCTGGACCTATCTAAATAAATTTATAGAGGCTGGCAACAATAGGCAGTACTGAGATCTTTTTTCCCTCTACAATGAGAACTGTCTAAGTATACTTTAATTGCATTGAACTTCCATAGTTCTGCTTGTTGGATCGTGAAGGAGCTGCAGCACAGTAATGAGTTTATATCAGTATTCTTCTTTCCTGTAAGGGTACGTTCACACCATATGCAGTGCGTTCTTGCCTGATTCCGTCCAAAACGCACTGCCTCGCAATGCGGCCGGCTCACTATTTCGTGGGGCTGGAGGGGGCGTGGCCTCCGGCCGCAATGCGATCGCCCGCATGGGATCACAGGTCACATTGTGCCTGCAGTCCGGTCCGGTCAAAATGCTGCACCGGACCGCAGACGATCCCGTGCAGGCGATCACATTGTGGCCGGAGGGCATGGCTACGGTGCCATTTACTTCAATGGCCCACCACGCCCCCTCCAGCCCAGCAAAAAGTGAGCCGGCCGCAATGCATGGCAGTGCGTTCCGGCCAAAATCGTACCGGAACGCACTGCATATGGTGTGAACGAGGCCTAAGCAAGGCCCCTGTGTTAAGATTGACATTACTATGCAATAGTGTAGGGCTGGCTGTCACTATTGTCCCTCACTTTTTGTCTTAGTCCTAGTTTTCAAGAAATTGTGGGGGGTGATAATATAAATACAGGCATTTGTACTAGTATTTTTTTTAACATTCTTTGATAGCAGTTCAATTCAGTTATACATTTATCACCTAGAAACCCATAATATGTAGATTAAATTCCTTAGCATAGTACCCCATCAAAAGAGAATGTTAATCTACTTTTCCTTTTAGAACCAGAAGCCAACAGCCAATGATCAGGATCCTATCTGCTTAGTTCCCAATTACATGATACACGATCAGTCAGTCATGCTGATCACATTAATGTTCAGTCCTCCCTATTGGCTTCAGCTGTCATTGTGTCTCACATCAACAGAGAGCTGCATTTGTCACAGCACAAAAGGGTGCTTTGTAGGGATGTCCCGATGCCACTTTTTCAGGCCCAAGTACTTCCCCTCATGTACTTGCCATACCAATTACCAATATTTTTTCTTAAAGGGACTGGTGACTTTAAATGATCCATAGTACAACTACATGTTATGTATGTAGTATACTATAGATCATGATTTAACCTAATACTCTATATGAAGAAGTAAATGTGCACTTGCAATCAGATTATAATACAATACTGGCAAAGTGGCAAAAACGACACCACTTGCCATCTCAGCATCACAGGCCCTTACTTACTGGTGCCGGTTCAATGGAGCCTCATGGGGTGCCGAATGATTTTTTCTCCTCATGCGCTGAGAGGCTGAGCGGAGAAGCGTCGCGTCACTGCTGTGGGCGGAGCTACAGGCGGAGTCCTCTGGGGAGTCGCCAGACAACTACATTAGACCCGGCGGCGGCGCTGAGCGGGAGGAGTGTTGCTTCACTGCTGTGGGCGGAGCTACAGGCAGAGTTCTCTGGGCAGTCGCCAGCCAACTACATTAGACCCCACCTGGAGCTCCGCCCACAGCAGTGACGCGACGCTCTTCCAGCCTGCCCAGAGGACCCCAACCCCAGCCACCACGGAAGTTAAAAAATGTCAAAATGCCCTGTATCGGGCCCAATTCCGATGCTAGCATATGACCATGAGTTGGTTAAGTTCCACCTTGGTCTGTGTTTGCATAGTTTGAAGATGGATAAATAAGAACAATACAATAACTGAAATACTCCTCTTTCCTAAAGAAAATGCTGCCAGTTATGTGACCAAAACCTTTGGTATAGAGTACTAGCCAATATGAGACCCCCCCAGAAATCGTGTTCTGGAACCTGGAGAGAACTGTTAGCAGCATTTTCTCTAGGAAAATGATTTTAGTCCTTTTGTCAAGTGGCCATACATTTTTGTGTATTTATTTTCTTCAGAATCAACTTGCATCACATAATCAAATTCATATTATATATAGTTAAACAGTTCTAGACAAGTCACTCTACAAACACAAATACAGGAGTAGGTCTGATAGAGGTAGTAGTCTGTGGGAAGTCTGGGTTACCTAAAATGGGAGTTAGTGGGCCCACATATGATGATACCCCATGCTTCTTGACCAATACATCCCATACAGTTAAGATTGAGACAATTACTGAAGACCTAGTCCATCCACTGGGTCTCTTAAATGTTGGTATCCATGGGATGGATGTCATAGGTACTGGTATCCCCACTTGCTCAATAGTTACCCAAAGCTTCTGGTGTTCTATGGAGAACCAATCTAACATTCTATTCAATGTTACCGCCTTATGATAGGTTTCCATATGTGGGAGACCACCTCCTCCTTCTAGTTTCCTTTTCACTAATATATAATATCTTAAGGGCGGCCCTGATTTACCCCAAGTATAGCGTAATAGGAGTGTCCGTAACCTATGAAAAAATGATCGAGGTATCCTCGTTGGAACAGTCTGGAATATATATAAGAATCTAGGAAGGATGTCCATTTTAAATAATGCCATCCTCCCAAGCCATTAATGTTTTTTCTTTTTCCATACCTCCAGACGTGATTGTGTAGATTTCAACAATGGTACATAATTTAGGAGATATAGTTTACTCAGGTCCGCAGGTATTTTTACCCCCAGATACTTAATGGATTCAGTGGCACACACAAATGGAAAGCTAGCATTCAAAGCTTCTTTCCTCTGCCCCGTAGGAAGTGAGATGTCTAAACACTGTGATTTACCCGCATTAATGCTATAGAACAATATGGGAGATTAAGCAACTATCTCGTCAATGATCAGAGGAAATGCTATTCTAAGGTTTGTAATATATAGCAATAGATCATCATCAGAAAATACTCAGGTTATGTGTCATCTTGCCTTTTTTTAGCCCTTTAATGTCCTCGTTCTGGAGTAGCGCTTTAGCAAGATGTTCCATCATAATATATAATAAAGGGGACAATGGGCATCCCTGGCACGTCCCATTGGCAATTTTAACAGGATCTGATAATCCATTCACCCGTATCCTAGCCGTTGGGCACGTGTATAATGCCATAATCTTTTGTATTAAAGACCCGGTTATACCTATCTGTTCAAGTGAGATTTTCATAAACTTCCAGTCCAGTCTATCAAAGGCCTTCTCAGCGTCCAATGATAAAAGACAAAGAGAAGGCCCATGGAGACGTACCCATTGGATAAGAGATATAGTTTTAATTGTATTATCCCTGGCCTCCTGTGACGGTCGTTCCGGGTTGCAGGCCGCCTCGGGACAGCACAGTCGCACAGCGCAGGCGCGAAGGGGAAACCCCTCTCCTCAGAGGTCTCCGCCCCTTTTACTTCGAGCACTCGGCATAAAGCCGCTGCTCACTAATTGATCGGCGTCCTACTGTTGGTTGTAGCAGGACGCTGATCAATCAGCTTCCCCCTCGACTTCCAACCGGATCCTTATATCGGATATAGCAGCTCCTCCAAGGTCCCACCACTTCCAAAGGACTCTCCTAAACCGCAAGTATTCTGAGCTGGTTCCAACAGTGGTTGCTGGATGGTGCTGTGCTGATCCTCAGTATGCGTATTACATGCTGGATACTGCTAAGGCTACTCCTATGGGATGCCATATATATATGACTAGGAACCTGTTGCTCCTCTTCATTGTGCTGTTGTGCTGAACTCACCTGTGTGATACTGCCATTGATAACAATCGTGATAAGCAATACCAGCTGTGCTACCTATTCATAAATACTCACCTGCATATCTGTGTTGTTGCGGTACCCTATTCATACTACTCACCTGCATAACTATTATTAACCCCCTGCAGTAGGGGTTGAGTCGGCATACCTCCACATTCGCTTTTGCTGATACCAACTACCATATTCAAACGGGCCTATCGTGTGGCAGCTCCCTCTAAGCCTCTACAAATACAGGGCATTGAGGACTGAGCTGCACGACTGAACCCCTTCCTCCAACCATAAACGCATACTCCGCAGTTGCGATCCACACATACATCCAGGGAAGCAGGGCTTTACACCTCCCTTCCAGGGACAAAACCTGCCATATTCTCCCTTTATATACGGTTGCAGGCGTAAGGCCAACATTTTCGCAAATATCTTCATAGCCACATTTATTAAAGAAATTGGCCTATAACTCGCACACTGTGTAGGATCTTTCTGATCCTTCTGTATCAATGCAATATACTCTGTTGTGGTAGACCACATGTGTCATTAATTGCATTGAATACAGTGTGCATGAAAGAAGCCAGCTCCTTTGTGAACTGTCTGTAAAATATTCACGTTATCCCATCCGGGCCCGGGCTCTACACATTGAGCGTATTGCCCCTGTTATCTTCTCCATTGAAAAAGGGGTATCCAAAAAGTCTATCACTTCACTTTGCAGTCCAGGTAAGGCTGTTTTGAGTTATATATTTTAGCCTATCTTGTTCTAGCCTCTCCTCCCTATTCGTTCCATGCCCCCCTAAATTATATAAGTTCTCCAAATAATCATAGAAAACTTCACCAAACGTCTCTGAGGAGTGGACCATATCCTGATGTGGGCCTTGAATTTTAGGGATATATGTGCGTCCCTGTTTCTCTCTAATTGAGCGAGCTAGTGATCTACTGCTTTTGTTTCCAAATTCATACATTGTTCTTTTGGCACACTCCTTATATTTCTGGTACCCCAAATCTAATTTTTGATGGAGTTCTCTTTTGCTGCAGTTTTAAATATACAACTGCATCAGGTGTCCTTTTATGTTGACATGCCACTTGGTGTATATCATCTAGTAAAGATCTAATATATTTTTTGTTTTTTAAGACGAGCCCCATGGGACACCAGGACCCCCTGTATGACTCCTTTCAGCGCCTCACATTTTATTGGCAAAGCAGTTGTATCCAGTTCATGATCTATTAAATCATTAGTAATAGCTTGCGAGACCGCCTCTTTTGTAATTTGGTTTTGTATTAACGTTTCATTTAATCTCCACGTTGCACGTGGTTTTATATTGTTTGGGGGTGTCATTGTAAAAAATATTGGGGCATGGTCCGACCATATTTGCAATCCTATATTCGCTTGTACTTGCGATCTTAGTATGCCATGCGAGACAAAGAAATTCTCTATTCTATTCTATCTAGTCTATGAATAATCCCTTCCTTTATGGTGTGCATCACCTGCCAAACATCCACCAACTGCAGACTATGTAAGCGCTGTTTTATCCGATTTAACTGAGCATAGGGTGCATGTACTGTGCCCTTCAGGGTATCCAATTTGGGGTCCATTGTTAAATTGAAGTCCCCTCCCAATACTATCCCTTCCATAAAATTACCCAATTGGCTCAATATCTTAAATAATGCACCTGCTTGACCCTTGTTGGGTAGATAAACTTTTGCTAGTGTATACTGTTTTCCATATATTCTACACTTGACAAAGATATACCGCCCCTCCTCATCCAATGATTCCTGAATGTCTGTTACTGTTAATGATGTATGGAAGCCAATGGCTACTCCTCTTGATTAACTCTGGGAGTAATTACTCATACACCATTTAGAGTAATATCTGGTAAGCATTTTTGGGGCCGATTCATTTTTAAAGTGTGTTTCTTGTAAATAAAGTATCCCTATACGCTGGGTTTGCATATCATATAAAATCTGGGATCGTTTCTGTGGTACATTTAGGGAACCAAACCTGATGTTGTTCACCATTTCTATTGTCCCTGATGTTCATACCTTCTCTATCTAGATCCATCCTTTTTTCCTTATTCCTTTTCTTGTATAACACGGTGTGAGAATTTGCACTCCTGACCCCCTCCCCCC
>NW_017306993.1:247661-248018 GCF_000935625.1 Nanorana parkeri
TTTCCCCTCCTGCCCCCCCCCCCCCCCCCAAAAAAAAAACAACAACCTATCGACAGTAATATAAATCTCCCACCCATCCTCATACACACCCTCATTCTCACCTAGATAGAATATGGCCTCTGAGTCTCTACAGAGCCTATACCAGCTATGCTGGCTTCTATCCAGGGGAGAAACTAATCAATAGACCATTCCCACACCTGTCTTACCTATTATTTCATTAAGTAGCTGTCCGCCTCATACTCCAATAGATTAAAAAGGGGAATAATAATTCCACATAACCTCATATGTGTTCCAACTAAATATACACATATACATGTACATATATATACATACATATGCACATTGATATATATATAT
>NW_017306993.1:250264-250497 GCF_000935625.1 Nanorana parkeri
TAGTGAAATGGAAAGTGTAAAATTATACAGCAATGAATGCAGAATGGCACCGGCTATAGAGGACTACAAATCCCAGCAATACATTATACAGCGCAATGTGGAATTCCACCAGCTATAATGTACTATTGCTGGGATTTGTAGTCATCTGTAACTGCGGGTATTCTGCATTGTGCTGTATAATGTATTATTGCTGGGATTTGTAGTCCTCTATAGCTGATTGTATAATCTACATT